>NC_036462.1:6071583-6224083 GCF_002775205.1 Xiphophorus maculatus
AGACATGGGTCAAAGGTCATCAGGCCTGAACCTGCGACAGCCGCAGCGAAATGTGGCTTCTGCTGCCGCGCTGCAGATTTCGGGTGACCGAGACACACTGGACAGTTTTCCACCAAAACGTCAATCAGTTTCAGGTCTGGACTTTGAGTAGGCCACTCCAAACGGCCTTCAGGATGTTCTGGTAGTTTACTGCACAGTTCCATCGTTCACTACTTAGAAATATCTGAACTATTTTGGCAGGTCACGATAACAACCCACAGAATTAGATCAAACTTCCTGTTTCCTAATTTACACGCTGGAATAATTCATAAAACATAAAGAGAAACAGACTCGATTGGCCACAAAGGTTTTTTATTGTTGCATGTGCCATAAACACGTTGATACTTGTAGCATCATGTGGAGTTTGACAGGAAACTGCCTGGGGTGAATCCTTTCATGTCAGCATGCTAAAGCTCAGCTAAAACTCAGCTAAAGTACAGTTAAAACATAAATCAGTGCGAAAAGCCTCCCTGTGTTCGCTCAGCGCTGCTCCGTCGGCGCAGTCTTCGTGATAAAGTGCTTTCATGCTGCGAGTTTCAGGCAAAGTTACAAACCGAGTCGCTGCAGGAGGTTTCCTGAAGCGGCGGCTCAGCAGCGCGGGTTCCCCATCCGGCACAAACACACAGTCTTAAAGAGCCGGCACTGGCAGAACGCGCAGAAGTCGCAGCAAACGTTGCCGGGAGCTTTGCAGCTTCCCCACAGCGGGATGCAGTTCGGCGGAGGAGGCGGGCGCTTCCGAGCAAACTTATTCTGACAGAAACCAAAGAAAATAAGAGATTTAATCTGACGTCCTCCGTTTAACTTCACAACAGACTAAAAATGATAAATCATTTAACAAACTCAGCAAACAGAATAGTGCAGGTCAATGATATTAGAAATAAAATGTGAAAAAAAAAATATAGACATCAGACTTATAATCAGTAAAACAGAGATTACTCTTAATTTAAATCATTGTTTACACTGCAAAAACACAAAATCTTACCAAATATTTATTTTCAACTCTCCAGTGAAAATATTTTAGTTTACTTAAAATAAAGCAAAACTAACTTTTCAGGGAGATATAGGAGCTTGTTTTAAGTTAGTAATTCCTTAATATTAATATGAAGTTATATTTCCACTGACAGATTATTTCTCTGATAATATGGAAAAATGTTTTGTTATAAGTGAAATAATCTGCCAGTCGCTTTTTTATCAATATTCAATAATTATTTACTGAAAACAGGCTCCTCTGTCTTGCTAATAAGTTAGTTTAATTGTATTTCGATATTTTCACTGAAATCTCTGAGTGTTTTTGCAGTGTTCCAGCTGCACCAACCTTTTTCTGCTTCTTTCCTTTTTCTTTCTTCTTGGTGGATTTGTTCAGCTCTGAAACAGAACATGAAGCTGAAATATGTCGTATTTTCACCTCTTATCATAAACGGCTTTGGCTTTTATTATGAAATATCATCATAAAGGCTAATATGCTTCAGTCGCCACTCAGACACCGAATCTAAATGAAGATGTAAACACTGAGTTCATATTTACCCACAATAACAACAGGAGGCGGGTCGATCTGCAGGCTGTGAGACAGAGCGTTGGACGCAACGACCCTATTGGTGGACAGCCTGTCATCAGGGATCATGTGGGCGGAGCCAAGGCAGCACTGCGTTAGCGCCAGGACGCAGCAGCCCAGCGGCAGGAAGGCCTGCATCGTTCTCTGGAAGGAAAAGACAAACACATCAACAAGTTGTCTTTCAATAAGGCTTAAGCAGCAACGGCAACAGCAACGGCAACTCCTGGACAGACGGTGACACAGCAACATGACCACGCTTCGTTATACTTCCTTACATCAGGTTAGGATCGGTCCATGGCCTAATCAAAACCAGGGTTTCCCCCAGAGTAATGTAAGCCTGGCAGCCCGCCATGCTTTACAAGCCCCCGCCAGGCTAAGCATTGCTTGTTTATGTTTTTAAGAAAATAATAATAATTTTAATAAAAATAATTGCTTAATTTTTTTTCTTTGTTTTTTGCCAGATTGCAAGCGCCTCTGTTG
The DNA here is from genome assembly GCF_002775205.1 of Xiphophorus maculatus. Taxonomy (NCBI): domain Eukaryota; kingdom Metazoa; phylum Chordata; class Actinopteri; order Cyprinodontiformes; family Poeciliidae; genus Xiphophorus; species Xiphophorus maculatus. Next base: position 6,073,655 of record NC_036462.1, read on the forward strand.
CTCTGAGCGTTTCACTGGCGGAGCAGATTTATTCCTAAAAGATAAGTTTATAACAGATATGTTTATAGTTTATGCATTTAAAGCCGGCAGCGCGCGGCAAGGTCGGAGTTTAAACCCCACCGTGTTAGCTCTGGTTGCGCAGCTCTACGTGAACTGCAGGAATAAACTGTAGTCGCTTTCAGAGGTGCAGACTGAGCGAGCAGTGAGAATGATTTATAATTGTGAACAAAGAATTATATGCAGCGTTTCCATCTCAACTCGCTGCCCAGCGTGTGGCGCTGTTCATGTCTGTGGTCCCGGTTGGTCGGAGCGTTAGCGGTTAACGAACCAGCGCTGACCTCATCATGCAGGTTCAGCCGGTGAGGAGCTTCACGCTGGTTTATATTATTTTATTATTATTTTTAGTATTATTTTTCTGATTGCACGGTGCATCAAACCGTATCAAATGCTTTGTCCACTTAGTCAGCCAGAGTTAATGCGGAGATCAGAAAAACTCGAGCAACAAACTTGAGCAGCCAGAATAGTTTCTGTGTCTCTTATTAAAAACTCAACAGACAGAAATGTTAGAGCTGCTAAAGCCACATTAGCAGGATTTAATTAAATCTCAGTTTGTTGCTCATCTCTGCTCAGTGCAGCAGATTTAGCTCATCCTGCAGGGCCGGTCCAAGGCTTTCAGTCAGACTGATCAGTGCTGGTTGTTGGTATTAAAGCTGATGAAGGTAAAACCTGCAGCCTGCTCTGGCAGCGCAGCAGATGAAGAGGTTCTGAATCCGCTGCAGGATTTACGGCAGAGACCCTGACCCCTGACCCCTGACCCATCCCTCTGAAGATGAAGAACTTTTATAAATGATCAGACAGGAGGAGCTGCAGACGTCCTGGTAGAAACACTCAGACATCTGGACTTCATTCCTGCTGCAGCCACAGATCAGCGCTCAGCAAAAAGAAAGATGCTTTAGAAATAATGAGGTCCTTTAGATCTGCTCTGGATAAGACAGATTTGACTGAAGCACTGATCTCCAACCTGCTTCAAACGCTCACAGAGCCTGAACACACTCACCCGGCAACCAGGCTTCACTTCTGAAATAAATCTGAGATTTTCTGTTTGCAGTCTCATTATTTTAAGTGTTGCTGGTTTATTAGCAACACATGAGCTGCACATGTTCTGTTTGCCCCAAAATGTTTTCATCCTGCAGCTGTCAGATTAAATTGCTCCATATTTATTCCATCAGTGTATGAAACAGAAAATTATAACAAAATGTTGCTAAATTGGAGGCTTGGCCGGACGAGAAGCAAAAAAATAACGATTTCAGCCCAGAGAGGAAAAAAACCTTTTCATCCTGAAACAAACAAGGAACACATGAAGACAATAATAAACATATTCATATTTACTTCACCAAAGATTTCAGCAACATGCATATAATTACAGAAAGAAACATGTTTGTGTTTTCTTTATCAGTTTGGAAATCTTATTTTAGATGAACAGCACACTGACCTAAAATACGAAACAATCAAAAGTGGGATCATCTTTTTCCCAACCTGGACTACGACTATTCCTGCCAACTCAGAAAATTAAAACATTTCTTAAACTTTTACTTTTTTCTGTTTTCTCCATATTTTACTGTTACGGAGCCCTCTAGGGGACATGGGGATTTTTTTTTCTTTTGCGTTCCCTCGCAAAACTTTTGCGTTCCCTCGCAATACTTTTGCGTTACCTCGCAATACTTTTGCGTTCCCTCGCAAAACCTTTTGCGTTACCTCGCAAAACTTTTGCGTTACCTCGCAAAAGTTTTGCGTTACCTCGCAATACTGTACTGGTCAGTTATGCAGCATAATTGAATACTGTAAGCCTTTCCTACGGTGGGCGCCGTACTTTATGCTTTAATATAAGGTTATGTGAGGTATTTCCATGAATTTTAGTATCTTTTTGTGAAATATCTGAAGTTTTATATCTTTCCTTAGGATAGAAAGGCACCACAAACCTACGATATAAACAGAAACTTTCCGTAAGTAGGAAAGAAATAAAAACACATTATAATTTGGACTATTTCTGAGTTATTATCGCGGTTAATAAATAATCTGACAGTTTTGATTGTGTTTCTGTTGTGTTCTAGTCTGAATGGTTTAAAGAGCTGCTTTCAGTGCCGCTCCATCTTAGCCTTAACAGACATAAACATGCAGTAATAAATCGATTTTCAATCAGTGTTTTGCACCAAGCAGTTTTTACTGTTAACAAGTTTTTATTATTAAAAACACGACAAACTAATGATGGTAAAGGGCCGCACTGGGTTAACTCGGGGAATCTCATCTGTCTGTGTATCAATCAGCTCCAAACCTTTTCTTTGTTCTGTCACAATTATCGATTTATTCCATTTTGATGATTATGCTCCAAACTTTGCAAGGACTGACCGCCCCACTCACCGCTTCCTAATACACACAAAGCCAGTATCCTTCCCATTCATACCTGGTGACGTCACTCCCACGTCGACACACCCAAGTGTCAAAGCCGCTGCTCCTGTCATATCAATAATTATTTATTTCATTCATATGGCTCTTACAGAGCTTCAGTGAAAACTTGTTTATTATTATTAACTGCTTGGTGCAAAACACTGATTGAAAATCGATTCATTTATTACTGCATGTTTATGTCTGTTAAGGCTAAGATGGAGCGGCACTGAAAGCAGCTCTTTAAACCATTCAGACTACGAACACAACAGAGACACAATCAAAACTGTAAGATGATTTATTAACCGCGATAATAACTCAGAAATAGTCCAAATTATAATGTATTTTTATTTCTTTCCTACTTACGGAAGGTTTCTGTTTAGGTTTGTGGTGCCTTTCTAAAGAAAGATATAAAACTTCAGATATTTCACAAAAAGATATAAAAATTAATGGAAATACCTCACATAACCTTATATTAAAGCATAAAGTACGGCGCCCACCGTAGGAAAGGCTTACAGTATTCAATTATGCTGCATAACTGACCAGTACAGTATTGCGAGGTAACGCAAAACTTTTGCGAGGTAACGCAAACGTTTTGCGAGGGAACGCAAAAGTTTTGCGAGGGAACGCAAAAGAAAAAAAAATTCCCCATGTCCCCTAGAGGGCTCCGTATACTGTAACAGATGAATAAAAACTAAATATTTTATTTCTGCAACTATATCAAACATGCAACTCTAAAAGACAAGAGACTTTTAGAAATGTAGTTTAACATCTAACAGTCCCAAATGGGAACTTTTATCTGACCTGGCGGATCGTAGAGACAATCGGGTTACATGTAAAATTCTTGCAGACGCAGTTTTGAGTTTTGATGCGGACGGAACATAAATACCCGTCACAAGATTTTTTATTTACAAAATAGTTTAAAAAGCATGCAGTATTTCCCATTTCCACTTCTTGATTGTTTGCTCTACTTTCTGTGATTCTAGGACATAAAATCCCATAAAACACTCCAGATGCTGTTGATTCTAACACACATATTTGCACAATATTAAACTTTGGATTTGAACCTTCCAGTAACTGGCCAGAAAACACTGATGGCTGTTTTTTTTTTCTTTTGTGTTTTCAGAAATAAAAACATTTGATTCCCAGTTTGAATCTTCGACTCATTGAGTTTTCAGGTATGGTTCACTCTGACCTGCTTCCAGAAATCTCAAACTTAAAGAAAACGATGAAATGATCTCTAAGAAACAGTCAGATTGTTTCTGTCTTGAAATGAATTTCCAGTTTTAAAATAATGGCCTGTTTGTGAGAGGAATGAGATTGTGTGAAACATGAATTCCCATCCTGTCTGATCGCGTTCACAGTTTTCTGCTGCGTCATGACGGGATGTGTAACTTTTACTCAAACTGTTTCATTTCTCTGTTTCCATCCGGCTGGTGTGACGCCAAAAAACTGTTTACAAAATATATTCAATACGGCCAAAAAAACCTCGTCATCCAAGCACAAAAGCTTTTTATCAAAATAACATGAGTTTTTTCAAAAATGTGCGTTTTTATTAAATAACTACGGTATATTTTTTAAATTGTCAGTTTGCACAATTTTATCGTTAATGGACACACAACTAGTGGTGGAGTCATTCAAAATAGAGAGTAGTCATTAGCCTAGATTTTCCACAAACAGATTCTGATAAAAAAGAAAGGGGTGTTTTCTGAAGAACGTAGATCTGTGTCAGCTCAGATGTTTAGAAACTAGAAGCTGCAGGACAAATGTTTGAAAATCAGAGACCTGACAGTGAGAAGGCAGCTAATACTAATGAAATGTAGCGTATTATTTTAAACGTGCTGCACGTTTAGACGTGAAAAAGTATCAGGCTGCGACTGTATGTGGAAAAAGCAGCTGAAACATTTGGTAGCTGTTTCAGCAGCGGTACAAACATCAAGCAGCAATGTTGGAAGCAGCGTCTGTCTGTAAGCACCTGACAACACCTTGACCTGCATCTGGTTGGACTTAAAGCTTCACGTCTGGCACACAACCCTGAGGCACTCCACTCTAAAGTGGGTCGTTACATCTTCAAGTCAAACGATTTAAAGACATAACTGCTTGGAAAAATGACAAAGAATATTTACAGATGTGAGAAAATAATGGAGCGTAATGTCTGGCAGAGCTTTGTGAAGCTCTCTAGAAAACATCTGATGCGTTTCAGTTCAGCGTAGCATCACAGCATTTAACAATAAATCACAATTTAACAATAAATCACAGTTTAACAATAAATCACAGTTTAACAAGAAATCACAGAGTTTAATGATAAATCAGACTTTTACGTTAAATCACAGAGTTTAATGATAAATCAGACTTTTACGTTAAATCACAGAGTTTAACGTTAAATTAGAGTCAATGATAAATCAGAGAATTTAACGATAAATCACAAAGTTTTACGTTACATCTCTATAGGAATGTGCAATATAAACAGTATTCGGTAGAAACTATATGAATTTGGCCCAGGATAGCAATCTGTACCAGCTAACTTGCTTGTTGATGACGTAACCAGCTAGCATCAAAACAGAGCGGCGGGAAGCAGCGCGGCTCACAGTAAAAAGGCAGAGGCAAGACATTATTATTTGGACCCGGTTGAGGTTTAACCTCCCGCGATCTCAGCAGCGCTCAGGATGAGCGCAGCAGATGTCACAGTCAGACCCGCCGTGTGGCGGAGTGACAGCCTGACGGTCTCTCCGAAATCATAAAACACCTTGTAAAACGCACAGCGCAACTCTGCAGGACATCTCACAGAGTAAAGAACTAGTGGGGTTTAAATGACTCGTCTCTTAAAACCACAGGAGGCTTGAACAATCAGAACAGGAGCAGAAAATTATGACCTGCAAACTGAGTGAAAGACAGGAAATGATTTGTTTTCCCATCACCAGCATGAGTTTTGATCGCAGCAACGCAGCCGAACAGTCACAACACTGGGAAGAGAAGGCAGGACTCAACGCATGTTTCTCTAGAGAGATACACTTTTCATTTATTTATTTAACTCTGATTTAACCAGGAAGTCGCCGCTGAGATTATCGCCACGTCTCCCTTAAAAAGAGATTTTTTAAAGCCGTGACAGGCAGAAACGTAAAACTGAACATTTACAAACATAAATAAGATCCACAGAAACGATGGCGTGTTAAACGAGTTTTAACTCACAAATAAATACATTACACTCAATTAGCATGTGATTTTTTAAACTGTATTGATAAATTTTACACAAATTATATTGAGATATAAATTTCATGCTGTATGGCACATCCCTACATCATTCTTACCATCATGCTGCAGCAAAAGACTGGAACAAACTTCAGCAAGTATTCCAGCTTTTTATGGATAGAAACCAAACCCTAACATGAATGAACCCCTGACCTCTGACCCCATCGGTCGCAATAAAACCCAGTGAAATGGTGTGAAAGCTGCATGGGTAACCAAACGCTAAGCGTTCCTCTGGGACTCGCTGCAGAGAGGAAACGTGGAGACTCTGACTTTCTGACTCCACTTAAAACGATCGGCGACCCCCAGGGTCACGGCGCGCCGGGCCGGCCGCTCCCCGCCGACCCAAACATGATTCAAGAAACGAAGCAACAGAAAACTCAGAGCACCAGTCGGTAACGTTTGTGCAGATGTTTCAGCGGCTGCTCGCTTCGTCTACGACCGTCAGGAACGAGAGGAAATACTAAAATAATTCTGTATAGTAGAAGATAAATAATAATAATAAAATGTCTTCATGGTGGAGGCAGTGTCATGCTGTGGGGATTGATTTATTATTCACCTTGCAGCCTGGAAGGAACATACCTATTTAAGGTTTTTATTCTCATAATCAGATTAAAAAGAGAAACTACAAGCAGAAACTTGTTTCTCCCTTTTTACATTTTTAATGCATCTCTTCTACTAACTGGAGAAATGCAGCTTCTTTCCATTTTCCTGCACATAAATCCTCTGTGTTAATAAAAGAATGTTAAAGTTACAGGAGATATGTATTTTAATAAACCAGAACGGGAGTTCAGGTTTCAGCCTGAAAATCTCAGAGCTTTGGATGTTTTGGATCAGATTATCCATCGCAAATAAAGGCATAAAAACATGAAACTCGTGGGTTAAAGGTCAACATCCATTTTACTCACCTTTACCAGAAATTCTGTCAAAATCGGTTTCCTGATGATTTAAAAACTATTCAACAAAATAAGGATTAATTTGACTTAAAAATAGTTTGATAGTGTTTTGATTTGCAATACAGTATTTTAGTTTTATGAGAAATTATTTGTTGCTAAAGGAGATTTTTCTTTCTAATGTAAAACAAAGAAACAGAAAATTGAACATTTGAGGAAAAAGATTTAAATATAATAATAATAATAATAATGATGATATTAATCCTAAACAACAAAATGAAAAAGTTTTCAACTTTGGTAATTTATTAATTACCAAATAAATAAAGCTTCCAAAATATTTAATCTTCCAACAAAATAACTCCATATTTCTGATCTGATCTGCATATTTTATGACTTTTAGATTTTTTTCTGAATTCATATAATAGCAGTAATAATAATAATAATAATAATAATAATAATAATAATAATAATTATAAATAGAGTCATTAGGGAAACTGCATGAGGAAACCAAACCAGAACCATCTGAAATTATTGGCTGTTTTTATCAAACATTAACTTATTTTTCGTTGATAAAGTTTTTCCTGACATCGGAGCGGTCTGAACCGGACCAGAGCGGTCGGAACCGGAGCGGTTTCAGTCGGACCGTCACATTATTTTTAATTTCGTAAATAAAAACTGAAACACAAGCGTTCCCTCCGGAGCCTTTCTGAATTATTTTTATGTAGTTCAGCTCATTGAGTCATCAGTGAGTTTTTTCTGTAATAATCAGATTATAACGTTGGGATTATTAGTCAGATTATTTGGATCTTTTCATTTTATTCTCTGTTATGAATTTATTATTGAGGGAAACAAAAAGCTGCTGCTTGTTTCTTCCTGCTGACAGGAGCCAAACGGGGAAACCGATTCGGATTCGGATCATTTTATCGCTTCGTTTTATTCAGTTTCACCATCAGCACCGCAGGAGCCAGTTTCTGATCCGGTCGGTTCTGATCCGGATTCTGATTCTGAGGATGATTTGATCCAAAAACCAATCCAGTCTGAGTGGCACTGAGAACCAGAACCAGAACCAGGTCCAGAACCAGAACCAGAACCAGAACCAGAACCAGAACCAGAACCAGGTCTGTGTTCTCCTCAGTGAACCCTTATTGTTTACCGACTCAAAATTCAGGATCCGTTTCTTGTCGTTTCATTTCGGTTTTAGATTAACTGAACCAGCTTTAGTAAAACCAGATCGGTTTTAACCGGACCTCAGCGGTTTTAACCGGACCTCAGCGGGCTCGGCCATCCTCCAGTCTGTGTCCGGTCACTCGGCTCCATCCTAAAAAGCGGGTCGCTCTCCTACCTGAGGATCCTGCGCCTGACGGGACGCGGCGCTCTCTGCTCTTCTGATTCCTTCCCTGTTTTCTCTCCTGTTTCCTCTTCGGCTCTGATTCGAGTCTTCGCTTCGTTTCAGATATTTTCCTCTCTTCTTGTTTCTCCGGCTGATTCTCCGTCCATCAAAGTTTTCCCTTCGTCCAGATCTTCTTTTTCCCGCTGCTTCGTTCCTGGTAAGCTGGACTACCTTTCCCCGTGTTGGAACTTCACACGATGAAGATATACTGGGAGGTTCGGCCCGGAGGCGGGACCAGCGCTGCTGAGGTTTAGGGGATGGAAAAGGTCAAATCCTCTGGATGGACACATAAATGTGAACCAGACCCTCCGCTGAGCGATCCCGTTACCACCACGGCTGAACGCTACTGTATTTCAGAGGCCAGAGCCATTTCGCCATAAAAGCTTTCATCTGTCAAGCAGCCATGTTGGTTTTCACACAGCGACGCGTCAGGCGGGTTCAAGTCCCAACAGCTGCCAGACGTCCCTAGAAACAAACTAGAAAATGATTTCTAGTTTGCACTTTGACCGTTCTGCAAACATCTGTCCGAAAAGATCGGACTCCAATCAGAGCGGGAGATCCAAAACGAACGAAACAAGCGGCTGCTTCCGGTTTCTGGAGAACGTCAGGAGAGCAGGAATATATCTGGGATACAAAACTTAAAAACTGAGAGAAATAACAGGGATGGACACCCAGAGCAGGTCTGAGACCGAATGCTAAGATTTATATACACCACAAAGTGAAAAACATTTATGGAAAAACTGTAAATTACTCAACCAGAAACACTTCCTGGTGTTAAACTAATAATTGTCATGATACACTAAACCTGTCGCAGCAAGAAAACACCCAATTAATGGCACGATGATTTAAACTCAATCATCTCCTTTCTGATGACTAACATTTTTAAAGAACAATTCATTCATGGTTTGGTTTTTTTGCCGCACAAACGTCTCGACCCAAAAACAATTCCAGCCGCTCAGGTTTTAGGGACGATCCATTCAGGTTCTTCTGCTGATTCCCATCACCGCCGATCACCGATCGGTTCTGATCGGGGCTGGTTCTGATTGGCTGGCTGACTAATGCTGGCTCTGATTGGTTGCGTCTGACTGAGCGGAGTGATTCTGCAGAACACAGGGAGCAGGAGATTGATTATTTTTAGAGATTATCTGTCTCATGTACGTTCACAGGAGAGACACCAGCTCCCTGCTGACCCCACAAGGACAAGGTGTAAAGAAAATGGATGGATCTGTCTTATGTTAGGACAGTGAAAGTTTTACCACATATCTAAAATCTGTTTCAGTTCCCTGCTGCAGCTCTCAGCAGCTGCTCGGTGTGAGAGTTCACTGTCTGGAGGTTCAGTGGCTCCGTCTGTGAAATATTACCACCGGCAGCGGCGGTCCAACAGCGGGAGCAGAACCAGCGTCTCACTCCGCAGCTCCAAGACATGAATTACTGTTGGGGTTATTTGTTTAGCTTTCTGACTGTGATGCTAATCCAGTGAGTGTTGGTAGTTTAAGCTGCTCTACCTGCTGTATGGTCGCTTTTTTCCTGCATTGAGCCTCGATGCAGCCAAACTCCGTCAAGTTCTTGTTTTTTTAAATGTCATGAGATTCGTTGTGTTGATGCATTTTGACGCGCTTCACCCCTGAGGTCATTTTCCGCCGCAACACGCAAACGTCTCCATTCACTCTGAGAGCGTTGAAGTTCTACACGGCATCGCTTAGGATTGTGAGAAGGAAATAGGAGACGAGCTGCAGGCTGCGAAGGGAGATACAGGTGATCGGTTTTGGTGATCGGCAACAAGAGACATTGATCGATCACCGATCATACACTTTTTCACAGAAATTGGTTGATTGTGATTGGAGGCCAATCGATCGGCAAACCTCTATGAACTTTTACAAAATAAACCTTTCAGTTTACTTTGTAAAAGTAAACGGCCTGGGAAGTCACGTGAGGTCACGTGAGGTCTTGCATGTCTCTGTTTTTTATCATCTCTGGCGTTTTTCCTTCGCCATCCTGGAGTGAAGCTGTGAGAAAGGATCCATTTTAAGTTTAAACCTCTCTATTAACAGGAGGAAACTCCGATGAGATCCCTGGTTTTCTCTGAAATGCCAAGCATGTTAGAGAAAAGACGTTTTCTTTCCAGAAGCTTAGATTAGACATATTTATGTCCGGTTTCTGAACCGACCCAACCGTCGGATGATCTATGTGACAGAAATGCTGAACCTGCAGAGAAGTTGCTCCCAGAGGAGTCGTCCGTCTTCCATCCTGATTTTAACAGAACTGGAAAAAAAAACAAACAGGAACCCTCCTTCCCTCCTAAAAGAACGGACAGGAGCTGCAGCCTTGACCTTTGACCCGGGAATCTGATCTGTTCTCTGCATCTCTTTAAGTGCCAGAAAGGCCAGAATGAAGTCGCTTCCAGAAAAAAACCCATGAAGCCTCACGGCAGCAGCAGACAGTCCTGATATGTTGAGTCGTTTGAGCTGTGGGGCCTTCAGAAGAAACGGAACAATCAGAACGGCTCTCTGGTTCTGATAGCAGAACCAGGCTGTGATTTAAAACCAACGCTGCTAGTTTTATAGAAACCCTTATATAAAACTCACTTTTTATCTCCTGATGGACTTTAAAGCTCCAAGCTTGATGTCAGAGTTGGTCAAATTTACGAAGCGTCAGAGGAAACTTTCTTTCTGCAAAGCTACGACAGCCAGAACCTGTCCTGCACATACGAATAAATATGGATTATAGGGTTTTAAGAAGAACAGGCCAAAACAATCTGGGCTTCAGATGTTTCAATGTGGAATGTAACGTCATAAAAGGCAAATCCCTGAACACAGATAAAACCTGCAGCCTTTTAAGAGTTTCTGCAAGTGAAGAAGACACCAGACTCACATGGAGCAACAAGGAAACGGTCATTTCACATAAAAAGCTGTTAAAACCAACTGTTATTAGTTTCTTAGCATAACAGTCAAACCAAAACATTTTGGTTTGACTGTTATGCTAACAGTTTCTGGATTTTATTGATTCATTGCCACCATAATTTAATGTTCTGTGATGTTTAGGAATCAGTCTGAGAAATATTTACCACAGGAGGCTGACGGTGCCGAACGGATCAGAGGATCTGAATGGAGCCAAATCCAGTGGAGAAACAGAGTCAGCTTTTTTCAGTACAGTGAACCCTGGGTTACGTTCCAAAAAGAACCCGTGATAGACGAAATCCGTGAAGTAGTAACCTTTATTTTTTTTTTACAATTATTATACAATGAAATACTCCATAATACATTGAAACCAAAGAACAAAACCTTTTTACAGGCCCAAGCATTTGTTTAACAAATACACTGCCTGGCCAAAAAAAAAGTCGCCACCTGGATTTAACTAAGCAAATAGGTACAAGCCTCCTATTGGATAAGTACTGCATAGGAGATTATGTTTCAGCTGGCAACAAGTTATTTAACCCCTGCTGATGCAATGAGTAACTCCTCATTTCTTAAACAACCCTGGCAAAAGACACATCCTGTGGTCGTGGAAAAGATGTTAGTCTGTTTAAGAAGGGTCAAATCATTGGCATGCATCAAGCAGAGAAAACATCTAAGGAGATTGCAGAAACTAATTGGGTTAAGAACTGTCCAACGCATCATTAAAAACTGGAAGGATGGTGGGGAACCATCGTCTTCCAGGAAGAAATGTGGTCGGAAGAAAATCCTGAATGATCGTGATCAGCGATTACTTAAACGTTTGGTCAAATCAAATCGAAGAAAAACAACAGCAGAACTCAGGAGTATGTTTAATTGTGAACGCAAAAGCATTTCCGCACGCACAATGCGAAGGGAACTCAAGGGGTTGGGATTGAACAGCTGTGTAGCCGTAAGAAAACCTCTAATCAGTAAGGCTAACCAGAAAAAAAGGCTTCAGTTTGCTAGGGAGCATAAAGATTGGACTCTGGAGGAATGGAAGAGGGTCATGTGGTCTGATGAGTCCAGATTTACCCTGTTCCAGAGTGATGGGCGCATCAGGGTAAGAAGAGAGGCAGGTGAAGTGATGCACCCATCATGCCTAGTGCCTACTGTACAAGCCTGTGGGGGCAGTGCTATGATCTGGGGTTGCTGCAGTTGGTCAGGTCTAGGTTCAGCAACATTGTGAGCCCAAAGAATGAGGTCAGCTGACTACCTGAATATACTAAATGACCAGGTTATTCCATCAATGGATTTTGTCTTCCCAAATGGAACGGGCATATTCCAAGATGACAATGCCAGGATTCATCGGGCTCACATTGTGAAAGAGTGGTTCAGGGAGCATGAGACATCTTTTTCACACATGGATTGGCCACCACAGAGTCCAGACCTTAACCCCATTGAGAATCTTTGGGATGTGGTGGAGAAGGCTTTGCGCAGTGGTCAGACTCTCCCATCATCAATACAAGATCTTGGTGAAAGATTAATGCAACACTGGATGGAAATAAATCTTGTGACACTGCAGAAGCTTATTGAAACAATGCCACAGCGAATGCAGGCTGTAATCAAAGCTAAAGACGGTCCAACAAAATATTAGAGAGTGTGACCATTTTTTGGTGGCGACTTTTGTTTTGGCCAGGCAGTGTAAAAGTACTGTATAAACGTTGTTTTGTTTTTTTTTTACAAATAACTACTGTACTGTAAAATAATTTTAATCATCAATATGAAGTGAAGGCTTCAAATTGTGGAGATCAGCACCGCCCCACAGCGACCCGAGTCATTGGATTAGAACGGGAGAAAATGAAAAATGATTATGAAAAAAAATACAAAGTACAGTAGGACAAATAGTGACTCTCGTGTATTTCACTGCTCTTCTGACTGAGCCGCTGCATCCTGACTCCGCTCGGTAGCGGTTTTTTCTTCTAAAACCCGCGGTGCAGGTGTGTTTTATCGAGAGAAGAACATAGTTATCGGTAGATGTTTTCGCTCTTTGGTCTTCTGGGCAAAAAGATTCTTGAAATTGCAAGAGAATTTGCAAACTTAAATTTGGCAAGCTGTTGTAACCCGTGTTGCATTCTAGGATTAGTAGGATTTGAAATAATCCAAATTAAAATCAATCCAAGTGATCCCTTAAAAACTAGGTTCGTCTGCTGGAGGAGGTGGCAATTTGTAAAAACACAGAGAGGTGCAAAAATTGGTGAGTTGTATTAATATTTACAATATATACAAGTTAGTCCACAGTTTAGAGTCCAAAAGGGTTCCTTATACCAAGGAAGTCAACCAGTCTTTGTTGATGATGAAAGGGAAAAAACAAAATAATAATAATAATAATCCAGTTCCTTCAATGAAGACTTGTTGGGCTGAATCTCCAACCAGTTCGGAAGAGTTTCCTCAGATAATAGGTGTTGTATTTCCGGATCCGCTTAAACGGTTAGCTCGCCAGTCTGGTCAGCATGAAGCCAGACAATCCTTGCTGTATTCCAGACCCTTCAGCCACTCCTTGAGCGAGGGATCAGTTCCCTCTTGACCAACCGTGATCTTTACAACGTTCGGTTGATTAATCACCCGTCTGTACGTCAGGGTCGGACAGCGTTTCCTACCTAAGGTGCAATTAGCAGCCATATAAGCCGTAGCTGTCAATTTAGGACGCTGACGTGCAGCTGTCACATGACGTCAAACCTGCGCGAGAACAATGTTGTTCTCGCGCAGGTTGGTGTTAAATAGATTAAAGAAAGGGGGATTTTAATTAAACTTTTAAATAAAAATAAATAAAATTAAATCTAACAAAATGGAAAATAAAATAAACTAAATCTAATATAGAAAAATTATCCTGGTTACACTGTTTTACATACGTGTACATATTAAACCGCAACGTTGTTGACACACAGGTAGAGAAGAAGCGGAGAGACTGTTTAGCCAATCAGAATGCAGAACACAATGCATGATGCAAATCCGTGAAGCAGCGAGAGTTCACTGTATTTTATTATTATCCGTCCAGATAATTAAAAAGTCCTTGTAGTCTGTTTCCCTCCTGATGGTCCGGTCGACCCGGTTCTACTGAAACCAGAACTCCATCATCTGCTCCACCTCCAGCTGCTGTGGTTCTCTGAGTCAAACCAACCTGTTCCCCTCCTGGCCTGTGGGGGCGCTGCACCAAGAACCACTGAAGGAAACGACACAAAAACCTCTGAAGACACTGAGAGCAACTTCCTTCTTCACCAGATGGAAACAAGATGGAGGCGTCAGATTTTAGTGTTGGAGGATTTCTCTTTAGTCTTTGGCTAAAGACCAGGAGCCATTTCTGCTGCTAGCACTAGGCTAGCACGTTAGCTTTGGCTGTATTTACCCAGATTGCCCTGCGCTGTAGTCCACTTCCTGCTTTTGAAGCGGTCTCCGGTCCGCTTGGTGTTCACATTTAAACCAAAACAGAGTTCATTTCAACCAAACCCAAACTGAGGTTTGGAGGACCAGAGGTCAGAGGTCAATTAGCGTTCACACCTCACACCTAAAGCAGACTGGAGTCAAGTTAAGGCGGACCGGAGTCGGGTTAAGGCGGTCCGGAGTCGGGTTAAGGCAGACCACATTGATTTTGATCCCTCCGCCATATTGTGTTGTTTATTTTCATCTGGTTGCCATGGTAGCTCCCCAGAAGTTGCCAGCCTTTAATCAGCCAGCATGAGATTAAATGCTAACACCTGAAGCCTCCTGTGGTTTTATCAGACGGGGCAACTGGACCTATTGGAGATATTTATTTCTTCATCCATTTGAATTTTGTTAGTTTATTCTTAAATTTATATTTTTTGTATTATTTACAGAGTTTATTTGCAGATTAATTGTTGATTTTATTTATTTTTTTGTTTTATTATTTTTTTCTTATTTATTTTCTAAAACAGGAAGTAATGTGGGTCGGTCCATTTTCTACAAGTGCAGGGCCTGGTTCGGGACCAGCAGGCATTTGGGTTTGGGGCCTGTGGATTTTACCAGAGCAAGAGAGGCAGCATGAGAACAAAGCAAAGTTTGAACTCTGCAATTGTTTGCTGAAACAGAAAAATAAATCATCCAGAACAATCAACAAGTTTAGACATTGAACGTTGTTTTGCCCCCAGTGCCTCAGTAGTGGCTCGATGGAACTTTTATCGGATGTTTGGCTTGGCAAACAATCGCCACTGCAGGACCCAACAAGCGTTTTCCCCTGAGCGGGTCACACTCACCCCATCTGTGCTTTCATGAGGGTTTTTTTATGTGTTTTCAGGGGCAGACGGTCTGACGGCACAGCGACCCCCGCTGCTCTTGATCCATCTAGCAGAGCTAAATGCCAGACATTGAGTGCATTTAATTTAGTCATTTGGAAGCTTTTCCCCGAGGCTTCAGATAGTTCTCCGCTCATTAAAAGTTCCTTAATAGTTCCCAGGGAGCATATTAGAGAATAAATTAGGCTTTTGTAGCATAAACTGCTATAATAAATGCTGCACAGGATTGTCAGCGTCTTTTCCTCCTGGTTAAACAGAGGTTACAAACAAACCATAGATAATTTTATGTTTCTGCAGTAAAATGCATCCGTGTGAACCCACAGGGTTCAGAGTTCATCTCCCGGGAGCCGATAATAGAAAACATTCACTGAAGCGATGCTGTTAACTCTCCGCACCTTGTAGCCGCCGTCTGTTTTCTCTGTGGGTCGAGGTGCATGTGGCGTTTCTGTCAACACCATGCAGCTTCAGCTGTCGGTCCTGCTGCTACAGGAGCGGAGCGGAGCGGAGCCGTCCACCTGGGTGTTCTTCGCTCTCACGCTTCACGCTTCACGCTAACTCAGTGTGAATATTTCCCACTGTGAGGAACATGTGTTAACAACAATGGCATAAAACTTTCACACCAGCATCAGCCGCCTCTCTGCTCTGCTCACATGCTTGCATCTTAAACTGATTGGAAACAATTTACTGCAGCTGCTGCGGTTCTACGCTAAACATTTTGGAGTTTTCCATTTTCTCCTGCTGACATTTTTAAAGATTCAAAGCTGTGGGCAAATGATACTGGGAGAAAATCTGAAGTATCGGTTCAGAGTGATTTAATTTATTGAGTTCTTTATCCATCCGCTCCTGGCCTCCATGCAGCTCCAGTCATTCATTCAGTCGTTCCTTTACTGACCAGTAGCTACCACTGGGAGCTGTGTGGGTGATAACTGGTGAACCTTTGGGGAAACTGGACCTGATCCAGAGAGGCAGCGTCTATCTAAAGGCAGCGGCTCCTTTTCCTGCTGATTTGGCTGAATTTATGAGTCCTGCAAAACGCCAAGCAGCAGGTTCTGACCGATGAGCTACACTTAAAAACACATCAGCGATTAACAAGAAAATAGAAATAACTGGGTCTAAAATGGATAAATGTAAAAGTTAAAATCTGGGAACGGCTCTGCAGTTTGGTATGGCTGACAAAGAAATATGGGAGGAAAAATCCTCCTTTTCATGTCTGATTTAAGAGCTGTGTTTCCTGGCATCGTTTCTATTGATTGCACACAAGTCCACGCCATAAATACAGAGAAAGATCAGCTAAACCACAGCAAAAAGCCAGGGCCTTCGAAGAAACAAGAACTGCTATTTAAGATTTACAAAACAACACAAGGATGCATTTAAGAAACAACCACAACATAAATAACCATGAGCAGATTAAAGCTGCTTCACTGCAACTTGGTGCATGAAATTCTGCAGACAAATGACGACGAAACCGAGACTTTTCTCTTGGAGAAGATGAAAAAATCCTTCCAGCTGAATATTAGGTGGCAGAAAGCCCATGGTGAGGGCGAACCCGACCATTGGGACACCAAGGATTTGGTCCAGATTTACAGACTGGAGCTGAAAACTGTGAGGTTCAGATCAGCTGCTGGTCATCAAGAATCAACCGAGGAGAAAACAACAACTAAATGGTCAGAATCAGCAGAAAAGAACTAGTTTTCAGCAGAAAAGAACTGGTTCATGTCTTCAGTTCCTTGTTTTATTGGTCTCTAGCAGCTCATTTCAGAAGCACCAGGAATTTGTTTCCATCCTGAAGCGGCTGAACAAAATGCTGAGCAGGTTTGATGGGATTTCCTTGCATTTGAGCATGAAGTGTCTTCTGGAAACAATCCCAACATGTTTGTGTCTGAGCTGTTGCAGCTTTCCTGAAAACGTTGAAATGTTTTCTGCCCAGAAACATTAAATCGCTGGTCTTTGATCCAAACTCGGTGTTGTCCAGATGACGTCCAAAAGATGTTTTTATTTTAGCAAACGATGAAAGGTTGGGTGCAGCTCCGCCTCTCCAGTTCTGCTTCCCCAAACAATGTTGTTACAAATTTTATTTCTTCAATTTCAGTCTTAAAAAGAGCAGAATTTGTACAGAACGTCACATTTTCTGTGTTATCAGGTTATGCTAAATATTAAATCAGATCATCTGATCAGCTGACAAACCGTTTTATGAATGTTTTGAGTATTCTTGTTTCTTGAGGACAGTTTTTATTTAAAAATGTAATTTTGACATGTCATAGCTAAGTTTGAGAAATCTTTCATTGTGTCTACGGATGTGTGATCCTTCATATGACAAATCCAGGACCGCCATTTTAGATAAATTAAAAGGCATTTTGACACTTCATACTTTAATTAAAGACATTTTGAACAGTTCTTCTTACTAGTCAGAGAATAAAAGCAGATATTTTACATTCCCTTTTAGAATAATCAAAATATTCAGGTAGATCATTTAATCCTTTTTAAAGCTGCTTTTATCTATTTTCTCAGTTTTTCTGCATTGAAGTTTGACATCAAAGTACAGCAGCAGAAATCTCCGTGGTAAAACCTTCTCCTCGTTCTTCACTGTAATCTCTGAGCTGCTTCCAGTAAAAGCCGTTCAGATGCAGCCAAACAGCTGTGAGGTCTGAGGAAACGCTGGCTCAGCCGCTGCAGGCTGACGCCAGATAAACATCGCTGAGAAATGTCAGAAATCCACTTTATGACGTGTGATGGAGGTTCCTAACCCATCAGGAACATACTTGGAAAAAACACTCGCTGCATGGATCCAGCTCCTTCCGGCATTTTTCAAATATAAAATGTTGAAATTGAGCCACGGATTTAAAGAAAAAGAGCCACATTGGTTCTAAACATAAAACTTAATGGAGAATCTTTAAAAACCAGTTTCCGACGATCCTCAGGTGGTTTGAGCTGAACGTCACGTTGAAGCGTCTCAATCAGTAAATAATAATTTACTCCGTTAGTCACAGCAGATGGATTATCATCTCTGGACTCAACGAAGCATCACCGAGGTGAAACCAGTTAATGAAGCCGTTTTCAGACTGGGAGGATTTTTCCTCCACTGCTTTTATTTGCAGTAGATTAGTCAAGAAGTGTGCAGATGGAGAAGCTGCAGTACAGGTCAGAGGTCAGGTCAAGCTGCGGTGAAGCTCTGGACCGAGAATCGAACCGCCGCTGTCCTCCACCCCTCTGGTGGCGGCGCGCGGTGAGGATTCGAACAGAACCTTCCAGATCCAGTCGTTTCTGAGCTGGACGTGGATCAGAAGAGCGAAGCTGACAGGATGATGGTGGCGAGGTTCTGCGGCGGCCCGAGCGCGGCGGCGGCTTGTCTGTGCGTTATAAACGGCCGTCTTGGTGGTACAAAACTAAACTGAATCTGTTACCGTGGTGACTGAATAATACATTAAAAATGAATTATCAAAACAATGATTTTATCTTCACTTCTGCTTTGCGAGCTTGAACAGCTGAGTGACGTCGCCCCCCCATCTCAAACGTTTGTGCAGCAAAAAATTTCGTTTGTGCTGCTTTCATTTTAAAGATATAAAGAAATGTTTCTAGAGGTCATCAAAGGTCAATGAACATTCATTCACCTTCATGCTGCATCTGTGAATTTCATTTGAAATTGTTGAACATGAATAATTTAATTTTAACGTTGATGAAATTCACTTTAACCGGGTCTCATGCAAACTGAACTGGTTAAACATTTCCCAAAATAAAAGACAATTTTTGCTGCACAAACGTTTTACGCCAATTTTGTCTGATTTGAAGAAGGTGGGGGGGCAACTCCACTCAGGTTTTATGAACTGATTAAATGCTCAACAGTGTAGTTATTAAATCAGTCTTTATTCTGGCCCCAGGTCTTTAAACAGATTCATGTAATATTACTATATTTTTCGGACTATAAGGCACACCGGATTACAATTCGCATAAAGCAAAACAAAGTCGGATAGGTCAGACTTTATTCAAATCATTAACAATAACTGTCAATATTACACAAAAAAGTACACTCACTTTTTCAATCATTCATCTTCAATGAATCCATCAAATTCCTCGTCTTCTGTGTCAGAATTTAACAGTTGGGCGACAGCGGCATCAAGCAAACCCGGATCCCTCTAGTCATCATCCGATTCATTGATGACTGAAGCACCGTACGTATCAGGAAAAGTGGTTCGCCGCCCCAAAACAAGTCTGTCTAGACAGCATAGAGAGCTGACTCCATGAGGTTTCTGACCAGCAGCGATTATGCTTCGACAATCAAGGGGAGTGGCTTCGTCGCTTACCAAAGTCGTAATAAAACATACGGTACACTCTTCATACATGAGGTGCATTGCCGATTTTCTTTGCAAATATAGGGATTTTATGTGCGCCTTATAGTCCGAAAAATACGGTATTATAAATCATTATTTATATTTTTTCATGCTGCGATTCTTACATATTTTGTTGCTGCTTTGTAAATAATTTACAACAAATCTTAATCAGTGGAAGTTGTGTTCTTTCTAAATAAAGTTGGTTTCTCAACTGTCAGTAAATAACTGGATTTATTTTTATAAAATCAACATTTTCACTGGTTTTCTTTTGGGAAGTTTATTAGTTTGAATAAATCTTTCATTTTTTCTTGGTTCACTTGAGTCTTACT
The DNA here is from genome assembly GCF_002775205.1 of Xiphophorus maculatus. Taxonomy (NCBI): domain Eukaryota; kingdom Metazoa; phylum Chordata; class Actinopteri; order Cyprinodontiformes; family Poeciliidae; genus Xiphophorus; species Xiphophorus maculatus. Next base: position 6,093,460 of record NC_036462.1, read on the forward strand.
GCATTAGTGAGTTTGTTGAATAAAGCATTTTAACTGAAAGATTGAAGCATTTCTGAGGGTTAGTGAAGTTGCATTTTATTCTCTATACATGTAGCGTTATGCTGTTCATGTTTTTTAATACCTAAACATATCAGGCAGGATCTCATGAGAAAATTCAGAGACTGAAGCCGTTTGGCTCATATTTCCATTTGACGTTTTCCTGAAACAAACTGGATTACAGATTTTGGTAAAAGCTGCTGTTAGCATTTATTAAAAGTTTTCAGAACCATAGTTTCTGCTCTGGGATCGGAGCTTATTGCAGGTATGTAATGTGATTATATATCTCAAGAGAATCATTACAGCGGGAGCTGTAACACTCCACTTGTGAAAGTAAATCACTCTGACTCTCATAAGAACTCTAACAGGAAACGCATGAAAAAATTAATAAAAACTGAGCTATAAAATTTACATATCAGGGAATATTTCTGCAGTTTATATGTTCCCTGCAGTCACTGAAAGGAAAAAATAAAATGCATTGTTTTCACATTTCCAACGGCTTTAGCTTTTCAGATGTTAAAGCTGAAACTATGTCAGAGTAATCAGACTACTTAAAGATGAAGCAGGTAAAACTGAAAAGCCCGGCGGCGTTTCCAGAGCCCTGACGGCTCCAGCAGATCGGGACGAAACGCAGAGCGGTCCCGGCGGCTCCGTCTGCCTGATTATTTCAGCTAATGACTGCAGAGCAGAGCAGGTCGTCTGCTGCTGCCAACATGTGACAACTATTACTGACTAATGACCTCAGACTGACTAAAGCAGCGCCGGCCTCTGAGGGGTTCACTGCATCGACCAGGAACGGACGGCTTTTCATGCTAACTACAAATAAGAAAACAAGAATTAAAGCTGGGAGATCGCTTTCAGGCGCTTCATTCACAGCTAACTAACCTTCTACCTTGAGCCGCAGCTCACTCCAAACCCACAGAGACAGATAAGATGTGAGCTCTGCTTACTGACGGCCTGCGGCCAGCCGGGATGCAGATGCACATCTGGAGGGCCGCCAGCCGCAGTGGGGAAGTAATGAGCTGTCCAGGACGCTGTCCAGACGTCCAGCTCCCGGGATGCCGCTCGCATCATGTGACACGTTCCTGACCGCTCCGCCGTGACTCTGCGCAGCATCTGGCCCGCAGAGCCGCATTCCTCACCAGAAGCCTCGCTTTATTACCTGTTACAGAAACAAAGAGAGATGCAGGATGACATTAAATGTAGATAAAGTTCTAAATAATGGCCTGAATGTTTAGGAAATGGATGCAGCAGAGGACAGCAGTGAAGTCCAGAATGTGGAGGATTACACACTTTCAGGCTGCGCCCATTTCCTGCATTTCTTTGGGATTTAGGGATCAATTTTCTCCTAAATCTGAAGGAACCAAGGAGTTCAGGATGACAGGATTTATTCACAGGGTTTTCTTTTCTTTGTGGAAACTACTGAGAAGTTCCCATGAAGGGTTAGAAAGCAGCTGACTGAAGTCAGCTTCACTTCGTTTCCAGAAACAGAGCTGCTGCTGAGGCTCTTTAAATCATCCCGCAAACCCAAAGCTGCCAGATTTAGATACTTTTTAACATCAAATATAGTTTTTATTTTAGTATTTGTTCTTATCAGCTTTTCTACAAATACAGGAGAGATTTAATGATCAGAGAAAATAAGTCTCCCGCTGAACAAAACCATAAAAATTCCAGATATTATGACAAATCAGGCAAAAAAAAAAACCAAACAACCAAACTGTTGGTTCTTCTACAGCAGATCTCCTATTATTTCCCCGGGAATCTCTGGGCTCAGCTTGAGAATACAGCTTGAAAAAAGTTTTAGCTTACTTATGAAGTAGATAGAGGAACGTTAGCTGGAGAGGCAAAAGCAGCCCTCCTGATGGACGGACGGATGGACGGACGATTCTCTGCCCACACAAACTGGGCAGCCCTGCCTGATTCCTCTTGACATAGAGAAACTAGGGGTCAAACTCGTTTCCATGGAAACTGAACTGTCATGATCTGCGGTTGAAGGGTGGTGAGGAAAATGCAGAGGTTAATTTTTTCAACAGATTCCTGAATTTCATCCAAAAAAAAAAAAAACTGGCAGTTGGATTCTGAATACGTAGAACAATAAAGATCACTATAAAAATGTCTATATTAAATCCAGGTCTGCAGTGACGCTACCACTAATAATTAGTTTCTGAATCTTCTGTTTGGACTGTCTCTGCTTCTCAAGATTGACAAATTATGAAGCGTTCTTTTCTCCGTCCTGGATCCACCGAGCCCTGGAGCAAATGAAAGCCCAGTTTGATTTATCTCGAAAAACTTGATCTAGTTTAGATTTATAACATCAGGCTCACCCAGCTTCCAGACAATAAAACTGATTTTGGACAGAGATAATTAATAAACTGGGATTGTTTCTGTCTCCTCAGCTGTGAAGCAAGTTTGCCTTTTTATTGCTGCTGTCCTAACATTAAATTTAAACGTATTTAAGGGCGACAGATCCGTTACTGAAATATCCTCACTGAGGTTCAGGACTTCTGAACAGAAAGTTTATTATTCACCAGATTACTATTAAATTCCAAGCTGAGTTTGAAGGTGGTTTAGATTTATTCAGAGAGAGAAACAAGGTAACTGAACAATGATCTGTTAGAGGAGCTGCTGAGATTTCACAACTTGAAATATTATTTACCAGATTATCAGGGATTATCGACCAGTAATCCAGCCTAAAGCTCTGGCCATTTCAGAAGGATTGAACCAGGAGTATTGTCTGGTATTAGGATTTCTAATTCTCCAGCAGTCTGTCAAATTTGTATTAGAGATTAAGTTTACAAAAATATCATGATAAACATGGTGCTGCCCCCTGAGGGCAGACGATCAATCGATCCATCTGGAGTTGCATTAAAATCTCCTCCTACGATAACCTGATCAGTGGAATATTTTATTTTCCATTGTTTTATCATCACTCCGAGGTCAGCAAAAAATATACTATTCATCGTTTTATTATTATATCCATATACACCAAAATGATCTTATTTCCATCAATCTGCACTATTCCAGTTACCCAGTGGCCATTTGATTCACTGATATGCTCCAACAAAGAACCTGGGAATTTATGAAACATAATCATAACCCAGCTGAATGCCACGTACCATGACTAAAATAAATTTGATCAACCCATTGAAGTTTCCAGAATTTAGTCTCCTCACTTGATGAATGAGTTTCTTGCAGAAAAAAACAATTTGCCTTTTGCTCCTTGCAATAAAGAAAAGTAGCCTTACGTTTAGCAATATCTTTTAAACCCCTAGTATGAAGTGAAAGTAAAGATAACATGAAATAGGTGTGGTAATGTGGCCTTGGTTTTCCTTTTTTGGTTTAAATTTATGTTTCTTGTATTGCTGTTTTGGATTGCTTGTTATATTTTGAACTTATTTACTTTCTTAGATTTAGTTGAGTTATATTTTTGGGGTGTTGTGTTGCATGTTTCTGATTGGTTGTTTTGAGGTCACGTGCCATGTACACCGGGAGACGCCCCACCGCAGCGGTACAGGTGTTCTGCGTCTAATTAAGCAGCGTGCAGACCAGGAAGGATGATAAGCCATGGACGGTGAGACAGCGAGGAGACGGAGCCGGGCTGGTTGTTGGTGTTGGTGGACTGCGCAGGCGGACCGGAGGACTAGAGACGGGCGGACTGGTCACCAAGGAGTACCACCCATCTGATCGCTGTTGAGGGCAGCGAGTCGCCTGATTGGTCGCCGTCAAGGAGCGGGCGGCCGGGCTGTAGGAGCAGGAGTGGCTGGATCGTGGTTGAGGTTCGCCAGGGACCGGAAGCAGTAGAGGACCGCCCCCCCTTGGGCCAGCTAAGAGTCTGTTACGGACTTGTTTATTGACTTTGCCTTCAAGGACTGCTTGAGCCTCCTTTTTAATTATTCACCTTTTAAATAAATTATTGTAAATTTTATTGGTCTGTTTTGAAACTCTGTTCACAATCCTTGCAGTTATTTATTTGGTACACCACTCGGGTGCCACATAAACACAGTAGTTGTGCAAAAACTAATCTCAGGACCGATGAGCAGGAATGAGATAACAGCCAGTAACAGCTGTATGGAATAGTGCGACAAATAAAACAATAACATACCATACCAGTGGGAGAAAAGGAACATGGCGGTGTAGTAAGTCAGGGTTCAGTCTTCGATTATCGATCAGGGCGAAACCTTCCTTCAGGTAAGCGCGTTTGCCTCTCTCTGCTCCTGGCTTCCTGAACCAGGGGCCACAGTTTAGCCCAGGCGATCCTGTCCTCCTTGAAGCTGATGTGCATTTCTTTACAAACTTTAGCATCTTTGGATTTCCTCCAGACCTCATCCCGCAGGGTTCGCATCCCGAACTGAATGATGAGGCTCTGGGTCAGTTGTTGGCCGAAGCGGCACCAGCTTCCCCCCCCCAATCTGTGAACGGTGTGGACCGATCCACGGAGACAGGAATGATCCTAGTGCGGATCCCGATGATGGATTCCCGTTTGTCCTCTTCGTCTTTCTCGGGGAGTCCGGTCCGGTCCGGTCCGGTCACCCTCAGGGTCCAGCGTCTCTTGTAACGAGCCTGGTCTTCACAGGAGATCCTCAGCGCTGCGTTTTCTTTTTTGAGAAGGTTAACTGTAGCTTTGAGCTCTGATATGGCTTTCTTATTTACCTCAATGGCGACAGGATTAACGTTTTTCAAGGCTTTTCAATATTTCAGACTGTCTGTCTTTATGTTAAGTTCTTCTATCGCACGGAGGATGGCGCTCGCTGTGTCCTCGTTACATTCAGGCTCCTGTAGCTTCATTTTCTTCTTGCTTTTGTTTTTAATAGGTGTGTGATCCCAGTTCACCTTCTGTTCTTTACAAGAAGGATCAGACGTGGCCCAGCCTCTTGAAGAGCCGGCTCATTGTGGTCGTGGTCTGACATGCTAGCCTCCATTCCCAGAGGGCAAAAAAAGAACAAAAAGGCTGAAATAGTTTCAAAAAGCTGTTAAACTAAGAACAAATACGCGTTAAAACTGGGCTGAAGCACAAATATTGGATTAAATCTAGGCTAAACAATAACGGTATGCGAGAGCCTGCAAAAACAACACCTCTCACTCCGCCATCTTGGGACCTGCCTGGCGCCGGAGTCTAACGAGAAGAATCCCCCATTAGCAGCAACTGAAAATGGCGGACAGTCCGCAGGACCGACGGACCGGGTGAGAGGCGCCGATAGTTTCATGATCTTCGGCCGTTTCCTCCGAGTTGCTGTTTGTGCTCCTTTCAGAAAACTGAAAACTCAGCGTCGTGTTGGTCTGTCGGATGTTTTTATCAGATTACTGGTGTTGAAAGTGAGAGGTTTTGTTCTTCCACTTGACAACTTTGCTGAAAATAATTAGTAGTCAGCTTTACCGTTTCTCCTTCAGTTTTTATCGAGAGTTGGCATCCACCATTTTGAGAAACGAGACATTTCCTACCTGTTGCTCCTCGTCATCTCTTCTCCCCACGTCTGTTAATGTCCGGTGTAAAAGTGAACAGTCACTGTTCAACTTCACAATCAACCAGAATTTTATTCAAACAACCAAGTGCATAAAATCACATCAACAACTCAACATAGTCATCAGAAACCAAAGCCACAAAGCAGAAATTAATTACCTTAGAAAAATACAAAGAAACCTTCAGAGACACTGAGTGGCAGGTAAGACAGATCCAGTGATCTGATTGGCTGTTTTAGCTCCATTATTTTTATATCAAGGCTGTTTCTACTGTCTGATGGTCTAACGTAGCGTTTAGAGGTGGACTCAAACAGCCGTAATGACGTTGTTTGCAGCCAGAGACCATGCAGCTGTTACCAAGGCCAAGATTAATCCTGGCTGCTCTTTCCCAGCATACCAACAAAAATGTTAATTTCATACAGAAACATTTTACTCAAGAAAGTGGGACCAAAGTTTATCAGCTATCCGTGTTTTTCATTTCAAACTGGTTCCTGAACCCACAGAGCTCTGCTGACCTCTGACCCAGGGCATCAAACAGCAGATTTGATTATAGAAATCAATTTCAGGACTAGAATATCTATCACACTCAATATTTTCTGCTTAGTTTTCAGCTCCTTTGGTTATAATGAACTAAAACATTTTCAGATGATTATATAACTTCTACACTCTTAAGAATGTGATCTAATATAAAAAAACTACTGATTAGACTAATTTTAATCAAACCGTGATCATTATATCTAAGAAAAATGTTCTCCTGATTAAGTTATGTATTGATTAAATCATGAAACTAAATCTAACCTACATAGAGGCCGACTCAAAACAATCTAATATTTCAACATGCGCTGAAGTTAAAGCTAGCATTAAAACTAGCATAATTAAGCTGATATTTCCAACAACCAGTAGCTGCGTTTCCATTGACCATAAAAGTCTGAAAATTGGAAAATATATTCGCCAAATGGAAACGCACCAATTTTGAAAAAAATCAGGTTTTTTCTATAAAAGGTTTTCACGCTAGGATGAAATGTTTTTCTGTTGTATCGTCATGAACATATTTCAAATGGAAACACTTTTTCAGTCGTGATCAACAACCGGATGTTACTGCTGGCGCAAAGGACGACAGGAAGTAGGAGGAGGATGACAGCGCAGCATATTTTTATTGAATTATGTGAACAAACGTATTTTAAGTGTGATTTTAATTGCGTATCTTATTCAATTGAAACACAGCAATTGTGTGTTTTTTCAGCATTAGAGGATGTAAACAAAGTTTTTTTTTCTAGCTAATGCAGCTAATGTTGCACTGCTGCCCCCTACCTGTCCTCACCTTCATCCTCCACACTGCTAACGCTGGCTGGCTGACGTCACGCTCCTGTGATGCTGGTATCGGTCCAGTAGCATCAGAGCAGTTTTACCAATACCAGTACATCCACATGGAGTCGTCCAGATACGCGTCTCGGCATCGGTGCATCCCTAAAATACTGTATAAAAATGATCCAAGAAACTGGTCAGAAAATGAGGGGAAAAGCAGCAAAAGCCTGAAAAAAATGCTGCTCAAGAGAACTTCACATCATTTACTACCAAAGACTTCTACAGACATAAACATCTTTTCATTTATGATAATTAAAACAGTTTTGCAATATTTTAGCTCAGAGGCATTTGCTGACTCGAGGGTTTTTTCACATTAGAAGTGATTTGTTCTGGAAGAGACTGGCAGCCTCCCCATCTGTAAAGCGTGTTATTTATTCGGCCACAAAGGCTTCAGAAAAGCAGCTCAGGAGACATAAACGCCGGTATGTGGCCGCCGTAGCTTTTATTGTTGTACAAATTGTTTCTCATCTTCAGGGAGCGTGTACCGTCAGACACATTTTCACCTTGAACTCCACAGAACTAACAAATGATAACTCTGAGCGAAGCTGGCTGTTTGCTCCTGCATCCCTGAGGTCTTTGCATCGCTGCACATCTGGACTTTTATTACTGAGGACCAGAACAACAGCAGCAGCATGAGGAGGTGAAAACAGGAGGTATGGCCCGACTCGGCATGAACCAGGCAGCAAATAAGGATCCGAGTTGGGAAAAGGAAAACACTGGCAGGAAAAACAAAGTGACGCTTTAGTTTCTGCTCTGGCCTGAAATGTATTTATCATCACTTTTCAACAACAGATATTAAATTCATCTTACTGAGACTATGTTATACAGTATAACACTATGAAGGCTGTATTGGGATTCATGACAATACTTTGCTGAAGTTTATTTTTCTGCAGCTTAGTTTTATGAAAAAAATAATAAAACAATCATTTGAATGAATATATTTATTTCCAAATAGAAGTAGAAATGTCAGAGTAGAGGCCTAACGATGTGATAACTTTACCTCATTTCAGTCCTCCTCTAATCTGTGTGATTATTTCACAGACTTTGTTAGAGATGCGGCGCTCTCCTATCACTGATCAGCTGTTTTCCACTCTGCTGCCTCCTGGGCCCGTCGGCTTCCTGGAGTTTCTATAGAAACTCTTGATTTTGGTGTAAGCTCTCCTCTCCGCGCCCGCTGTCTCTGCTTCTGCTTGTTTTTCTAAGATACCTGAAGATGTCAGATATGATCTCTGCTTCAGGCAAAACTCTACGGTTCCACTCATCTGATTACAGGGCGACACTTTAAAACAAAGAACCATTCACTTGTCTTTATAAGCACATTAAAGAAACCGTTAATTAAATCCATCTTTAAAAGCAAAATGAATTCTAATTCTTCTCTCAGGTCAAACCTCAAGTTATTATGATGAAGTTGTAAAAATGTTAACTAGCCTTTAAAATTACAAGGTGCTTTTTGTTAAGTACATTTTGTCTTGTACTTCAATGAAAGGCAGTTGGCAGCAGTTGTTCAAATTCATGCTGTGAGTGAAAATCCTTCCTAAAGATGAAAATATATCAGATTTCAAAAGAAAATAAAAACGGGAGACCGCGGATAATATAGGAAATAGCGCCCCCTTCACTTCCGGGGTGCAATGGTCCCATTTCCAAATAAGGTTTGAGGCTGACAGCGGTCCGTCCCGCCCCTTCCTGTTAGCTGCAGCGAGGTGGATTTGGTCCTTCTCGAAGGTTAGAGCAGAAACTCCGCGGCTCAGTGAGCCTACACTGCCACCTGGTGGTGAAGTGGACCGCCAGAAACTAGCAAAGCATCTGCAGCTTTTAAAGCTTCTCCTAGAGCAGGAGGCCCAAACTGCGGCCTGCGGGCCACTTGTGGCCCTTGGAGTGATGTTATGTGGCCTCAGGCTGCAGTTTAAATGGAGCTGATGCAGATCAACACTTTCTATCCACTTTTAGGGTGAGGTTTTTTTAAATGGAAAATATTCAATACACAGAGTATTTTTCTTTAGTTAGTTTTACTTTGATTTTAATATTCCTGAAGTCAGGGGACAAACTCCCTGAAATTTTTTTATCCTCATTAAATGATCATTAAACTCAGCTAAACACAAAAAAGATTTCAGGAGAAAATCCTCATTTTTGTAGCAGAGTTTAAAATATATTTTTTTTCTAAATGAACACAAACATTGGACTAAAGCAGTTAGAAACCTGAGCAGGGAAAACATCGTTTTCAGGACCAACAAGTTTCCCTCCACTTCGTTTTATGAAAATATTGTGTTTTAATCACTAAAGTGAAACATTTACAATAAAATCATGCAACTTTAAGTCACTGAACTAAATACATTTTTCACCTTTAGGAAACCTACATCAACAGCGTTGCCATGGAGATGCACACAAATTTCTAGTTTTAGTCCAAACCAACGAGTTCTGCATCAAAAATCTGACATTTCTCTGAAGAGCAGAATCCATACAGAGAAAAGGTTTTAAAACTAAAATAAATCTGAGAATAAAGTCTCAGAAGTGAATTTATTCTCTTAATGACTGTCATTTTTTTATTGTAGTGGTATTTCAGTAATGTGCTGCTGCAGCTTTAAGTTTGAAGTGTAAACAGTGAATAAAGGAATGAAAACTATAAAACCTTCTTAAAGTTTCTTTTATTCTCCATCATTTTTGAGCTTCAAGCTGGACCCGGCGGATCGGAGCATCCAATTAAAATAAATCCCATTTTCAGACGTGAGCAGCTGCTTCGGTGATTCATTTGGCAGAATTACGTCCAAAACCAACCGGAGTTTCAGACACAGAGCAGCTAAGTGCTAAAAGGCAACACACTGAAAAACACAGAATATCACCAATCCATGTCTATTTTCTAATGCAAATATCTGAGAAGATTCAAAATAAAAAAACCTTTGCAGCAGCTTGTTTTAAGCCAATAGTGACTGAATATTGAACAGATTTTTTTCCATCTATCAGAAACATTTTCCATGTTAAAGTGAAACAATAACGATGCGGTGCAGCTGAAACTTGATTAATGTTCAATAATCATTCATTTAAAACGAGTTACCATCCTGCTGATAAATTATTTGGTTCTTTCAGGAGAACTGAGATGTTTGCTGTAGAAACTAAACTCAACCCGTTGGCAGATTGTGTGTTTTTGCAGTGCAGACTCTCCCAGACAGGAATGACGAGGAATTTTCTCCACGCGGCCCGGAGGACGGCGAGGCGCCGCCGCCAACCGCAGAAGAAGAAGGAAGCGTTCACAGGAAGTCTGCCGTTCCTTCGAGGCGAGAGGCCGAGCCGCCACGGCCCGCCGCCGCCTGCAGGGGGCGCTCAGTAGCGGTAGTGGTCCGGTTTGAACGGGCCTTCCGAGGGCAGGCCCAGGTACCGGGCCTGTTTGTCCGTCAGCTTGGTCAGCTTCACTCCCAGCTTGTCCAGGTGAGCCGCCGCCACCTGCTCGTCCAGCTGCAGCACAGAACCAGAACCGGTTAGCGGGCCGGACCAGAACCAGTTAGAGAACTGGGTCGGTAACATGTTCAGAGTTTTGGTCAAACTTGTGAAAACATCTGGACTCTGTTCAGCTTAACGGCCGATAGAAAACCAATAACCAATAACTGATGAAATCAACAGGTCGACTTTTTGTCAACATGTAAACAAACAGGTCAAAGTTCAACTACAGATCTGGATTAATGTGAAAAAAGCACAGAGCTAAACTGGATAGATCTGCCCTTGAGGGAGACATCACTGACACCAGACGTAGAACTTCTGCAAATATCGGCACCGGTCCGATGACAACTTCTAGATTTTCTAGATCAGGGGCCCAGAGTGGGTCCCTGAGGCCCAAAGTGGGTCCCTGAGGCCCAAAGTGGGTCCCTGAGGCCCAAAGTGAGTCCCTGAGGCCCAAAGTGAGTCCCTGAGGCCCAAAGTGAGTCCCTGAGGCCCAAAGTGAGTCCCTGAGGCCCGGCATCCTGCATGTTTTAGTCTCTCCCTGTTTTAACGCACCTGGATCCAATGATGGATCATTAGAGGCCGAAGGAGAACATTGACCTGCTGAGAAGGTCGTTACTAAAACCAGGGAGAGAATAAAACATGCAGGATGCCGGCCCTCAGGGACACTTTGGGCTCCACTGATCCAGATGTTGAAGGTCAGGGGTCACCAACCTGAGGCTGGGAGCTGCTTCACGGTCCAGAGCAACACGAAGGGCAGCTTGTTTGATACAGACATGAGTTTTCTTGGCTCAGCCTTTATAACAATATCATGTATATATATGATTACAGCTGCCTGATCATATTAATGTGAGGGAATACTGACAATAGTTATCAGTAATAATTTACCATGCAGCTGTGGTTAATTGCTATTATGTGATCAGAAGTTCTTAGTTCAGAGTTTTAACTTTGATTCCCTTTTGGAGATTTTCTGTGTGATTCTAAATTTCCCACAAGTGACTGAGAGTCTGGATTGTTGCAGCAGCAGCAAGCGTACGTAGCGCACAGCAGTGAGTCTGTTGGGGTCAAAGGGCACGCAAAACGCTAAATCTTATTGCTCAGTTTGGTTTTGTTAATTTGGTGCTTTTTCTGTGAGCTAAAAATGAACGAGCTCCTCCGGTTGTTCTAAGATCCCGCCTGAGCTTTTTACCGTGCGCGGTTCTGACGGGTCGACGGTTTATCAACCTTTTTGTGTTTTTCGCAAACTGAAAAGCTGACGGGTCGCCTGTTGGCTGACACCAGCAGATGTCGGGGAAAAAATGAAGTTAGACAGACCGGAGAGTAACATAAAAATACCACTGCACCTGACCAGCACAAACCTAAACCACAAAAGCAGTGAACTTTTGAAAATATACAAACGATGCTAAGTAATAAAGACATGAAAGTGAAGCCGACTGTGGAAACAGGAGGATGTTGATTCAGGTTTCAGACGTCCAGAGAAGGTGAAGCAACATTGTTTGCTTAATTTCTCCTCTTTGGGGAACGTTTGGACTAGATTCAGTTGTTGAGGTTCAGTAGGAGCAGCAGATATCTGATCCTGTGACCCATCAGAACCGCACACAGTAAAAAGCTCAGCCAGGATCCAAACAGCCGCTGTTGGAATCAAACTCCACTCGTTCATTTTTAGCTCACAGAAAAAAGTGCAAAGCCGCCAAATAAACAGAAGTAAACTGACCAGTAACATTTAGGCTTTGACGTGCCCTTTGACCCCCACAGACTCACCATGTTTTGACACAAAAAAGGTTTTTTTCTCCACAATATTGCTAACAGTAAAGAGGATTAGATAAAAATTCCAGAAGTTATTCTTTTCTTTTTAAAGGAAAATCTCCAGCTGCTGCACATAGTTCTGAACTTTAACCCTAGAAAAGAGTTTTATACATAAAGCCATTTATTTTAGACGTCTTTATAATTCGCTATTTTTTTTTTTAATGTCTAAAAATAAACAAATATTATTTCAAAGTAAAAACACTTAATTGAGTAATTTTTTTGGCAGTGCTCCCCAATGACAACGGCTATTTTTAGAACTTGCTCCACAGGCGACTGACAAGGTCCCCTCAGGCGCGGGGGCCCCTCGGGCGTCCGGGGGGCCCTCGGGCGTCCGGGGGGCCCTCGGGCGTCCGGGGGGCCCCTGGGGCCCTGCGTTGGTGACCCCTGCTCTAGATGTTTTCATCTAGATGTTCTAGATGCTTCTGATTGGCCACTGACCTTCTTGGGCAGGAAGTAGACTCCAACCGGATACTTGGCCGTGTTGGTCCACAACTCGATCTGGGCCAGAACCTGCAGAACGACAGCAGTCAGAACCACCGACCCAACGCAGCCTTCGTCGTCCTCCTCCTCTTCCTCACCTGGTTGGTGAAGGAGTTGCTCATGACGAAGGACGGGTGACCCATGGCGCAGCCCAGGTTCACCAGGCGGCCTTCTGCCAGCACGATGATGTGGCGGCCATTTTTCATCCGGTACCGGTCCACCTGAGGAGCAGAACCGCCTCAGATCATCAGGAGAATTCAGTCACGTTACCGTTTGGTAAAGATAACCGAATTGACAGCATCAATAAATATGAAAACAGACTGAACTCTGTCAGCGCGTGAAGCTCAGCGAGGAACAGATGTGAGTCTGGACCCAAAGAGAAAATCAGATTTTAAAATCCGTTTCTGTTTGTGGAGCTCTGATGGCGCCAAGCCACCGCAGCAACAAGAAAAACACGTCAAGGATCCGTTTCATTATCGCCACCAAACATCCAGATCAAAGTTCATATCGACCAGCCCAACGGCAACCAGTCAAACTGCCGCTAAGCTAATGTTAAACTGCCGCTAAGCTAATGTTAAACTCTGAGGTTTATCCATTAAACTACCGTTCAACCTTCAGTAAAGACAATTTTAGTTTGTTTTCCTGGAAGTGGAAACTAAAATGGAGGCGTCAGATTTTAGCGGTCGGAGGATTTTTCAGCCATTTTTGCTGCTAGCGCTAAGTTAGAATGTCAGCTTTGGTTGTATTTACCCAGAATGCCCTGCGCTGTAGTCCACTTCCTGCTTTTGGAGCGGTCTCTGGTTTGCCCAATGTTCACATTCAAACCAAACCCAGACAGAGGTCTGGAGGACCAGAGGTCAGAGGTCGATTAGCGTTCGCTGAACCAAACCGGTGTCTTAATTTGTCCCGTGTTTTCTGAAATGAAGCGACCAAAGCTTGTGGACTGTTTGTGGACCAAAGCTGAGCACAAATGTTTCTGTTTTTGAAAATATCCTTAAAGCTGAGGCCTTGAATGTTATTGTTTTTTGGTTATTTTCATGTCATCTTTAGTATTAACTAGGCCTGTCGCAATAAACGATAAATCGATTAATCGTACGATAAATTAAAACTATCGACATCATTTCAATTATCGGCATTATCGTCTCTTCCGGCCTTTTTCTCTTTCTGTTGATGACACCGAATGAAAAAAAGCTCAACTCCGGTGCTCTCCACTGACCCTCCCTTCCTCATTTCCTTAGTGTAAAGCCCAGCGCACATGACACGATCTTAGAGCTGTCAGCCGATTGTCGGCCCATTTTCAAAACCTGACAGATCACACATTAGCCGACAGAAATCCTAGGTATAACGGTTCGATCGGGTTCGGTCCTGCCGTGTGGTGTCCAACAATGGGCACAAAATAATGACTACAAGTTCAGTGAACTAATTTTAAAACCAGGTATTAATCAATGCTTTACTACAATCTACCTGCAATGCATGTGGCTAGTTTCAGCATAAAGTCCTGACTGAATGAAAATCATTATAACCTATTTATGTCACGTTAACGAAGAACAGCTGAAAAGTTACCGGGTTTATCAACTGGTAACAATTTCGCTCCAACTCCTCCTCTTGTCATTTCTATATTCTTTGCATGTTGAATAAACATTAATGTTGTTTCCACATATCATCTCCGATGTCCGCTGGACTTCCGGTTGCGCCGCGTCAGCTGTTTGGGATTCCCCTCTGTAATTTCCCCTCAGAAAGCTTGGAGGAGAATCAGCGCTTTCTGATTGGCTACCTGTCACATTCAACAGGTGGAGTTAAAGCTCCCAGTGAGGAAAACCCCTGATTTAGATCGGAGCGGCAATTGTTGTAAGGGGAAAAATAGGAGCAAAAAATCATGTAGTGTGAACTATTGCATCAGGTAGTCGATGTGCCCATCCTCTCTATTTAAATCTAATTATTACTGAAGGGCAACATAATATACAGACTTCATAATCTGCACTCTTTTGGTTGAATTTATTTATTTATTTCCACTTTGGCTTTATGTTGTTTAGTTTTTATCAAGTACATTTTTTGTTAATGGAGACTGAGAATCCATTTTATTTTTGGTTGTTTTGTGTATTTTGTTTATCAGCTCCAGTGTTAAATATTCTTTTGAAAATAAAGTGTATCTATCTTTGGCAGGAAATCACATGCATTATTACGTCATTTCCATTAAATCAGTGTAAAAAGGTCTTCAAACAATATTATCGTTTATCGCAATAATTTTTTGAGACAATTAATCGCTCAGCAAAATTTGCTATCGTGACAGGCCTAGTATTAACTGTGTCTTTATTAAATGTTTGGTGCTACAGTATTAGCTTTCTTCAGGCAATCATTTCACTGATTGCGTGTCGATGGCGTTCGAGTCCGAGTCTCTCAGAGATGGAGAGTTCGGCGCCTCGAACCGCCAGCGGTTCATCTGCGCCCCGTCTGACGCAGCGGCAACACGGCGAGTTGAGCTGCAACGCCTCCGGGGCAAAACGCAGGAATAACAGATTCAAACCTGATGGAAGGTAATGAGTGAATCTGGACATGAGCGGGTTAAAGATGAAGTGGTGAATGCATTAACGGTGAAGTGCTGAGGTGGTGACGCGGTGAACGGCCGGCCCACCTGCGGCTTCACGTTGATGCGCTCCGCGGCGTTCTTGTTCAGCCAGATCATGTCGATCTCGCAGTCGAAGTGTCCGATGTTGCAGACGATGGCGTCGTCCTTCATGCTCTCAAAGTGACTGAAATGGAAACTGAAATCACTCGTTGCTACGGAAACCAACAGGCTGATATCACTATGTACATTTTTAGATGCGTCAATAACAGTAACATAAAAAACTCCACATTTTCAAATTGTTTTTTTTTTTACTTTCCTTTATAAAATGTCACTAGAATAAAAATATATTTGTAGATAGATGTATACAAAAATCACACAATATCCAAAGTGTCACAGAAAATCTGAAATAAATGGATAATAATGTATTTTTGGCCAACAAAAACCAGTCTGAAATCAGTTAAAGTGTAAATAAAAATATTTAAACAGCTTTATGTTAAGGGTTTCCCTGGTGATTTTTAAGAACTCCAATATTATGTGCTAAACTGAGAGTCTTCATATATGAGAGCAAATATTCCTTTAAAAAAGTAAAAGCTGTTGTCACTTCCTGTTCCCCTGCAGCGCCGAGGACAGTTTCATTATGTTAGTTTAAATGTCTCGGTTTAAATGTTTCAGTAAACTCTGCTGAAAGCTGCAGCATTAATATCTAATATTTTGCTGCGGCGCAGCGGCAGCAGGAGCTCACCGCCCCAGGATGATGTCCTCGCAGCCGGTCGTGGTGACGAAGATGTTTCCCTCCTTGCAGGCTTCGTCCATCGTTGTCACCTCGTACCCTGAAACAGGAAGTCCGTGTTAGCCGACTTCCCACGGCCCAAAGCTCGGCGCCTCGGCCGGCGCACGCTCACCCTCCATGGCGGCCTGCAGGGCGTTGATGGGGTCGATTTCTGTGACGATGACGCGGGCGCCGAAGGCCCGCAGCGCCTGGACGCAGCCTTTGCCGACGTCGCCGTAGCCCGCTACCACGGCGACCTTCCCGGCGATCATGACGTCGGTGGCTCGCTTGATGCCGTCGATCAGACTCTCCCTGCAGCCGTACAGGTTGTCGAACTTACTCTGCAGAGACGTGCCGACGATGAGGAGGAGGAGGAGGAGGAAGACTGCTGACAGAGGCGGCGATCAGGCAGGCGGTTACCTTGGTGACGGAGTCGTTGACGTTGATGGCTGGCATCTTCAGGTCGCCTTTTTTCAACATCTTGTAGAGGTTGTGAACTCCTGTGGTGGTTTCCTCCGACACGCCGCGGATACCTGAGGACAGGCCAGACATGAAACAAGAGAAGAAGAAGAAGAAGAAGAAGAAGAAGAAGAACTTCCTGGGCTCATTCAGCTTTCCACAGTAAAATTCAAACGTTTTCACCACTTTCAAGGAAGTTTTCTAACATTTCCAGCAAAAACACTTTGGAGATAAAAACAATACAAATCTAAAAAAAATAAAAAAGTTTAAATTCACAATTATACAATCTAATTTATTACTGTTATTAATAAGTTAACAATATTCTACAGCTGGGACAAGATGAGCTAAAATTAAACAAAATGTTTTGAAATGTTTCACCATAAACACCAGAGAATAAAACAATAATTTAACAAAAAAGTCCTCCAATTTCAGTAACATATAAAATGATCAAAAAGTCACCAAGCCGTTAAGAATTATAAATAATAATTACATTAAAACAATCCAAACAAATCCTGTTGAGATAAATGACCTTCCTGATCAAATCTCTAAAAATGTTCTCATTTAGTTTTCTGGCTTTTAGCAAACAGAAATAATAAGTTTGGATTCTGACTGACCTGAAACCACAAAAGTTTATCAGATTTAACTTCAGACAGCGAAGAAGAAAAACCGTTTCTCTCTCAGCTTTATGTAAATATCTGGTTCAAACTGTAAATAATGTTTTGCTCACAACTCAGTTTGATCCAACAGTTCATATTATAGTGGAGTAAATATGAACAAACCTGATAACTTTATGCATTACTTTAACAGTTTAAACGTTATACAGGAAAATATCTGAAAAATAAAATATCTGACAACCTAATTACACGAGTTTTGGGCCAAAAATAGAGAAAAATAAATATGAGAATAAAGTCTGAATATTATAACTTTATTCTGGTAATTTTATACCAGATAATATAAAACAATTAAATGTTAGCACAATAAGACTTGAGCTCAATATGGACAACAAGAGTTAAAACACAAAGCTCAAGTATGTAAGCGTAAATATTTCTCCTAGAAGAAGCTGAGAAAAATCATTTTTTATTTTTCAGGCAGATTTAAAAATCGTTCCCGTTCAGCGCTGCACTCCTCACCAGCAGGTGGCGGTAAAGCACACCAGGTGACTGCCACCCATCAACTGAACAAACTGGATTATAAGCGACACTGAGCTGAACCAGCGTTTACTGATCTGATCTACAAAAACATTTACTTTCATTCTGGGATTAATCAAACATTTTCTAGTGATTATTTTAAGAAAAATAAATCTAATTATGCAGGAAACAGTTTCAGTTTTAATCTCATTTCTCCGTATTTCACTCAGACGCTTCAGTTCTGCTTTTATTTGAGCGAGCAGCCAGAGAGAACCTGGAGCTCTGACGCGTTCCTCTGCTTTTTTACACTTTGTGCAGAATAAAAGTTAAATGGATGACTTTAGTCAACTATTGTCTTTTTTCAGTGTGTTGTAGAAATAAACATTAACTTGGCTGAACCTGAAGCTCAACTGCTGAACTTTAGAGCAGGGTGTCCAAACTTTATCACACGTCCAAAAGGACGAAAGAGCTGAACAATAAACTAAGAATACTTTAAGTAATTTGACTGTTGCAGAGCAGCGTGGAAATGAAACTAAAGAGATCTGCCTTATTAAAACAAATGTGAACATTTAAAGACAGAAAAACTGAACAAAATGTTTCAGATTCTGAGCAACAAAAATCTGATTTAGGTCAGTTTTTTGGAACTGCTTTAGAAAAGTTTCATAAATGGACTAAAAGCTGGTTAATGTGCAGCGAAGGAGTAAAAGTTACTGGAAAGAAGGAGAAAATAAAATCTGATGATTAAAGAGAAGATTTTCAAAGGAACAGGAAGTTTACATGTCCGCTGCATCTGAAAGCAGGTGCCACAAATGGCCCCCGCACCACACCTTGGACACCCTGCCTTACAGGAATGAACCTGCACAGCCTGAAGGGGGCAGGAGGGGCAGAGCGGGGCAGGAACCCACCTGGCAGCAGCTTGGGGTACTTCTGGTGCACCAGGTTGGTGAGGTCTCCGCCGTCGTCCAGGATCATGTTGAGCGGCGCTTCGTCTCTGAAGTACAGCGTCTGCTCGATGCACCACACGTACTCCTCGTCCGTCTCGCCCTTCCAGGCGTAAACTTGAAAAATAAATCAGAGGTCACTTCCTGTCTGGGCGCTGTGCCGAGCGGCCACAGGGGGCGCCGTCAGGTACCTGGAACGCCGGTTTTGGCGATGGCGGCGGCGGCGTGGTCCTGGGTGGAGAAGATGTTGCAGCTGGACCACTGAACCTGTGGAGGGGGTCAGAGGTCAGACGTGTTCACCTTTCACAGTTCAAACCACCTCTGATGAGATGACGTCCACCTCCATCAACAATCAATAGAAACAGATTTATTGGCGAATCGATTATGTTCGCTGCATGTTCATCTTTTACAGTGTGATCCTGATCCTACACTGCAAAAAACTAAATCTGACCAAACAAACATCTGAGTTCAGATCAATCAGAAAAACATACGGAGTAAAACATCTTTCATATTGATAATAAATGAGGACGAGGCCCACTGGTAAATTATTTCACTCATCAAACATTTTCCCTGATCATCAGTGAATTTTATCAATATTCATTATTAATGAAAACAAGCTCCTACATTTTGTTACTTTTCTGTTATTTTTGTCTTAACTGAACTGAGATATTTGTGCTACAAACTAGACAAAAATACCTTTTCAGAGTAACTCAGACTAGATCAGTCACTACAGATGAACTTAAAACCAGAGCTTCCAGTGAATGATTTCAGGCTGCAGCAGCAGCAGCGCCGGGCCAGTCCAACATGGCCGACTGGTTCGACCCGCTATAAACATCTTGCAGTCCAGGTTGGGTTCACATTCTGCTTAACAACAGACCGGTTTAAAATTTTGTGATTATTTAACTGCAACTCTGTCGCTCGCTGCTGCCTCCTGGTGTCTGAACACAAAGGCTGCAGGTCTGAGGAAATGATGGAAAGATTTTAATGAATGTGGACGAGGTTTGAACCCATTTCCTCTCCAGAAGTCCACTTCTGCTCTGACCCAGGCAGTTTTCTGGTCCCATCCTGCTGGTTTGTGCAGGATGGGACCAGTCCGGGTCGGACAGAACCAGATGTGATAACCGCACAGCAGCCTTGAGGAGCAGAACCGAGTCAACATTAGCTCGATATGCTGGCCCCCTGCAGAGCCTGGGAGCAAACAGCTGCTATAAACACAACAAAGCTCCTTCATTAGTTCAACATTAACTCAGCCGGCAGCAGAGGGTCAAAGGTCACCTCGGCTCCGAGGGCCGTCAGGGTCTCGATGAGCACGGCGGTCTGCAGCGTCATGTGCAGGCAGCCGGCGATGCGCGCGCCCTTCAGCGGCTTGGTCTGGCCGTACATCTCCCTCATCTTCATCAGGCCCGGCATCTCGTTCTCTGCGATGGCGATGGCCTTCCGGCCCCACTCCGCCAGGCTGATGTCAGCTGGACCCGACCGGCGCCGCCAGGGAGGACAACGGTTAGGAAACATTAACAACATCTTGCTCAATATTCAGAGGCTTTTCACTCAGTAAAAACTTTCATTTATTCTCTTTCCTGCAGAAAAACAACAAAATTTCAGCTCAGCTAGGAGGAATAAATCACACTGGAAAACTTCCAAGTTCACCAGAACGCCGTCTGCAGGAACCTCCCAAAAACCTCTTCAGTTCAGTCACATTCATCCCAACTGATCCGGGTTATCAAGTGGAAGATGCCCAATTATTCTTTAAAAGGTTTCTATGCAAGTAAACTGAGAGGAACAGACATTTACTCAAACTTGGTGTGATTTGGGTCGGTCCTGACCGAGTCAGAGTCAAAACTCTCTTTTCTGCACCTTCATTTCTCTCATTGCAGCTTCTTGGTGTTAATTAAAAACCATTCTGCTGTGAACTGAAGCAGAATGACCAAACCTGACCAATGGGCAGCAGAAAGTTACAAACCTGGCGTCACACAAACAAGTAAAATACTCCAACATTACTATAGTGCATGAATTAAGATGGTTAAAAGTTTGATTTCTGCAGGCCTTGGACAGTGTTTGTTTGGACTTTGACCCTACTGATCATATCAATCATATTTTGTTTGCTTCCAATCAAATGACGATCCAACTGCGTCAATTTCAAAGAAATAAATTGTCTTGCTCTGCTGCTTTGTTGTTGCTTAACTGGCGCCAACTGGCTTTAATTTGCTTTTTGATTACTTTTAATGTGTTTGATCACAATTTTTCACACATCTGAAGCCATTAAGATTACACGTACACTAGAACCTGAAAAACACATTAGAACTATTGAAAATCATAAATAAAACTATAAAAGACAGACACTACGCGCGTATTAAGACCACGTGTTGTTACAGCTATGTAGCTACTCTCAGTCGGTGCAGCGAAGCATAATCTCTGCCTGTTCTTGTCACTCACGAGCAAACTGGCGGTGAAGCGCGAGGCATCACGGGAGATAGAGTTCCAAACACCGCGCGAGCAGTGGAGCGCCGACCCACCGGCTGCGCTGATTAACTACATTACCCAGAAGCGTTTGGTGAGCTGTTTCAGGTACAAGAGAAACCCATGCTGGGCGCGATTACATGTCGATTCATTCTCAGGACTGAACTACAAGCCTGCGAAATGTAAACATGAGACCCGGACTGATCATAAACTACAGAACTACCGAAGATTAAATTAGAATGTGAAAAACCCAGAGACGTTCAAACTACAACTACACATTAATCTGTAATGCTTGCTAACAAGTGAACTCGGCCTGGAAAACATAAGTCCTAAGCCTAAAACCGGAATCCTATGTAATATGCGAACATAAAGTTGAATGTTGAGTTCTGTTAAAGTTTCTGAACCCGTCAGAACCAGTTAGAACATTCAACCTTAAAAGACTCGCCAACAAAGCTACTCCAGTAAATACCGATTTAACGGCGAGAAAAGGAGCGCAGCCACCTACCGACTTTGTAGGGCAGTTTCTCAGACATGGTTGTTCTGTGTAGTTTGGTTCCGAGGAGTCTGAAGCTGCAGCCTGGCCGGCGGACTGAGGCGGAGAGGGAGGGACGGAAACATGACGGCTCGGTTTTTATCGGCCGGGCTTCGTTCAGACAGCTCTCTGTAGCTGGGTGGCTCTGACGCGAGGATGCTCTGGCTTCCTATTGGCTGGAGCAGCTCCCACCCCACAGCCGGGTAGCCAATCAGTACGTGAATTGTGACGTGGGGCGTTCAGTGACTGTGGAAAATGTAGTTAGAGCGAGTCTGGACCGGACTCTGTCGGTGTTTTTAGCCGTTATTCCGTAAGCCTCGACACAAAGGTTACAAAAAAACAAACAAACAAACAAAAAACACCTGTACCGCATTCCTCAGGTCTTCTGGGAGCGTGTTTAACGTTTAAAACCGAGAAAATCTCTATTTATAACCACTGATTCAACGCTTTATGCAAATCTCCCCGGTTTTGTATAATAATTCAACTCAAAATCAATCCCTAGGATAAAGCTTTCATTTCATTTGTTTGGACTGATAATGCAGAAAAATTGTTACAGGTATAAACATGGTTTTGTATATGAGAGCTCCTAAATATAAGAGAGGAACATTTATGAACTCAATTATCCATAAAGATGTTGGAGTAGAGCCGCTGCTGCTCCCCAACAAAGGCAGTTGAGGCGTTCAAGAATATGATCTGGATATTTAAAGGGGTAGCTGAGAAAGTTTACAAAAAAAAACTCCAATGAAGCAGCGAATATATTGCCTGCAGTTAATAACTCACTTGTGTCTTCAGTTATTATACATCCAGATTGGTTGGAAGCAGAAGCAAAATATTTTTTATTTTCTGTTCGTTTTTCTGTTTTGCTGCTGCAGAAATGGAATTAATTCAAGACTGGTTTCCAAGTCTTTTACTGGTTTGTAAAACATCACATTTGTTTCGTGTGTATGTGTGCCAAGCATCCAAATGTCTGGTAATAACAACACAATCATCTGGATCAGCCATATTTATAATGTAACTTCTATCTGAAAGGGGGTCAAAGCTGACCCACCATCTTTACTTCTTCCACAGTCTTAAATTATGCAACCCAGATGTTTAAATTATAACTTTGCATGCAAGTCACAACATTTTCTGTAGCTTTAGTTAGAAAAGATCAAAGAAATGCAGCCGGTAAGACGGACTGTCTGAGCATGACCTTTGACATTGAGCTGTAACATTATGCTACAGCTAATTCAGGAGCAGATGTAGGAGAACTGCCAGCTCAGGTTCCTCTGGCTCCGTGAGGCTGAGTTTAGAAAACAACCAAAAACTTAAACTACTTAAAGGAAACATGTTTTTCTAGCAGTAAATGATTCTTTCTGCAGATGTTTGAAAATCAACATGAATGACAGAAACTGTCGAAATAAGAGTTTGAGCTTGAAAACAAGGAAGCTGTTGGTGGAGGTGTTCCTCATGGGTCAGTTCCTGGACCAGTTCTGTGTATCTACGGATAAACTTTTAAAAGATCTTCGATCCGGAACTGATCTTGGAACCACTTCCTCCACCAAGACTTAAAAAAAATGTTGTAATCATTTAATAAAGGAGGAATATTAACAGAATTACTTTAAAAATCAGAAAAAAGGACCAGCAATGGCCGATTGAGAAAAAGCATAAAAATCGAATTATTTTATTTGGAGAATCAGCAATTCTTACAAGTCATTGAATCCAAACTTTATTCAGGTTACCTGTGCTGTAGTAACAGTGAAACTGTTTGCGCTGGATAAAGTCCAGAACCAGCGCGGTCAGGAAGAGCATGACGACATCTGAGGTAAAGTAATCCCAGCATATGTTGGAGCTTTTTACTTATTATAAATACAAAGAGCTGCAACGCTTTTATCAAAGGTTAGATCTGACGAACAGGAGGAGAGGCTGCAGCCCGGCAGTGAGCAGAAGCTTGTTTCCATGGTGATTTCAGCAGGAAGACGGAGTCAGAACCAGAACCCATCGGGTCCATCAGTGAGTGCTGGAGCAGAGTTACACATAAATCCAGTCGTTAGGAAACCGCAAATCACAAGGCGCAAGAGGTGTCAGGCACGTTTCATTCAGCAGAGCAGCAGGCCAATCAGAAACAGATCAAACATCAACTTATCAATTTACAGCTGAAACAGAAAACCTCCCTTCAGGAGTTCACCTCAGTCTCATTTAATCCCAAACCGTTCAGCAATCAGGAGATTAACTCGGCGAGAAGAGCAGCAGCTCAGAGCAGAAAGCTGCGTGTTCTTCCTGCAGGACATTCCGGTTATAGATAAAATCACTGAGCTAAATACACATTCAGAGAACATTTAAGCAGTTGGTTAATGCAACATGTCTGTTTCAGAGATGTGTGTGAAATTTTAGATTATTTAAACTCTTGAAAGGAAGCAACATTTTTCATGTTTTCTTCCAAATTGCTTTAAGGAAAATAAGACTTGAAGGTGTGGCTGAAGCGAAGCAGCAAAGGTTTCATGGAAACTTAAACTCCAGCTGTGCAACAGGAGCAAACGCTCCTTCAGTAATCTGTAGATCACGGTTCAGTACCAATCCGACATTCTTAAGACATTCAGCAGAAACGGGCTCATCATATCTGCAGCGCAGCAGACTGACAGGAGCATGGAGAGCAGCAAGATGGCTGCCGCCGCGCCACTTTCTGTACATGAGTTGATGCTTCACATTGCTGTAAAACAAGCCTGGTCCTGCTGCTGCTGCTGCGCGCACACACACACACACACACACACACACACACACCATTTCCACAAACACAGGGTAGCCTCAGGCTCCTGGAGTACATTTTGTTTCACTCAGAGGGAGCAGAGGTCAGAGGTCGCTCAGCAGGAAGAGAAGCTGGGACGCAGAGCAGCATCAGCAACCGACAGCCCCTGCTGCTTTGCTAGGGAAACCCCGCTCAGTTGGCCGCCCAGGCCTCCAGGTCGGCCAGGCCGTCCTCCTCTTCCTCCACCTTCTTCTTGGCTGGAGCAGAAACAGAGAGAGGTCAAAGGTGAGGCTGAGCATCCGGCACAGCAGCAGGTGAGTCTGAACAGGAAGTCTCACCTGGCTGAGAGGGAAGCGACGTTGACGGGACGCTGGGCAGAGGCACGTCTTCTGTTCCCTCGATCTCCAGCAGGTTTTTATCCAGCTCCTCCTGCTCCAGCTCCTCCAGCTCCGCCATCAGCTCATCCTGAACACAGACGCTGGGATTAGGCCATAATCTGGACAGCGCTCTGTTTAACCAGTAAAGATGGCCGCCACCTAGCAGCGCTCTGTTTAACCAGTAAAGATGGCCGCCACCCAGCAGCGCTCTGTTTAACCAGTAAAGATGGCCGCCACCCAGCAGCGCTCTGTTTAACCAGTAAAGATGGCCGCCACCCAGCAGCGCTCTGTTTAACCAGTAAAGATGGCCCCGCCACCCAGCAGCGCTCTGTTTAACCAGTAAAGATGGCCGCCACCCAGCAGCGCTCCGTTAGGCAGTAAAGATGGCCGCCGCAGCACTTTGTTTTGTGGTAGAAAATTGGGAACAAGCCGTTTGGACAGCGTCTGAAGAAGAAGAATCGAAGCGCGAACATAAAGTCAGAGCTGAACTGGACCTCTGGTTCCGATCGGCTCTCACCTCGTCGTAATCTTCCCCGAAGCCCACCGGTCTGGAGATGACATCAGAGATCTCCTGCGCCAGCTCCTGCTGCTCCGTGATGTCCGCCATCAGGTCGTCCACCTTGTCGATGTCCCTGGCGGACGGCAAGGAGAAAGATTGCGTTTATACGAAAACCAACAGGAAGTAAGCCCAAAGCGACAGGAAGCAGAACAGAGAGCTTACATGTTCTCGTGTGCGGCCTTCATGGCTTTGGCAGCGAAGCCCATGTTCTTCAGCACCTCCGTGTTGGTGTTGGCGTTCTCTAGCGCCTCCCGCTGGAACTCGATGGTGGACAACGTCCCGTCAATCTGGGTCAGCTGCTTCTCATAGCGCTTTTTCCTCTTCAGGGCCTGGAGAGCCGCTGGGGGTCAAAGGTCACCTTCATTTATTACACCTCCATTAACCTGTCCCATCAGTCAGCTGAGATAAATTAACCTGACGCATAATCAGCTTTTCTTCTTTTGAATTTAGACCAAACGGGAAGTGAGTCTTTCTGAAACACAGCTAGGTCAGCAGATCGGCAGCAACAGGAAACAGGAAGTCAGCCTGATACTCAAAATTGCTTCAAAACAGACAAATATTGTGAAGCAGTTCCACATTTAAAAATAATGATTCTCATATTTAAGAAGTAAAATGACCAAAATCTCATGACTAATGACGTCGGTTTTAAGGTATAAAGCCTCAAAAACATGCCAAGCAGAACCACCTAACATTTATTAATCAATAATTTAATATGTTGATGTTTGAAATAAAACTGTCTTTAAATCATTAAAAGAGCAGTATCATGGATGTTCCAGGCATTTAGTACCATTTCGTTACTATGTTACTTTCACACTTGTTGTAAAAAAAAAAAAGCTGAATATATCAAATATGATTTTAAAGAAATGTGACTTCCTGTTTTAACTAACTGAAATTGGGCCTCTGTGTCTTTAAGAAGCGCCTGCTCTCTCTGAAGCTCCGCCTCCAGGAAGTCACCCCAACATGGCTCCCCTGTTAACCTTTTAACGTTTTTACCAGAGCTGCTCTGAGCAGCAGGTGTTAGCTAATTGCTGCTGGCTAGTCTGAAGGAGCTGAGTGTGGGCGGAGCTGCGCCTTGAAGGCGGGGCTAGGCCCTCCAGGGGTTTCAGAGCCTAATGGTTGCCATGGAGATGTAAGGATCTCTGAAACAAGAAAGAGTCACTGAATAAAACCAAGATGTTTTTGAATAAATCAAAGTTTTCTCCAGAAGTTGGACGTAGAGCTGTCCACCTGTCCATTATCCATCTGTCCACTGTACATCAGACAGGTGGACAGATCATCTGTCCACCTGTCCACTGGTCCATCTGTCAATCTGTCCTTCTGAGCCCAGAGGAATAAAGACCGACAGTTTTCTCATTTCATCAGCTTATCATGATTCACCAAGCCGCCTGCTGGAGGGCAGTTTGCCTTTTAATCATTAAAAACATTCAGTCTCCAAATTCACTCATTTTTATTTTGTGAAGGGATGAATTAACCCTTTCACGCCTGTCTGGGCTCTCAGATATATTTCAGGTAGTAGATGTCAAGAGTCAGTAATGTTAACCAAACTGTTTCATTTTTATTTAAAAGCAAGATGTTTCATTTCCTCAAAAGGTTTGGATTTATTCTGGTTATTTAGAGATTCTGTGGGTTGGTCAGGAGTCAGAAAGGGTCAAAGTTCAGAAACAAGAACCAGAATAAATGGAAATATAGTAAAATATTAAATACTCATAAACTATACAAATACATTACTGTGTGTGTGTGTGTAATACTTTTGGACAATTTCTAGAAA
The DNA here is from genome assembly GCF_002775205.1 of Xiphophorus maculatus. NCBI lineage: Eukaryota > Metazoa > Chordata > Actinopteri > Cyprinodontiformes > Poeciliidae > Xiphophorus > Xiphophorus maculatus. Next base: position 6,120,313 of record NC_036462.1, read on the forward strand.
ACCCCCCAAACATTTCTGGACAAAAAGCAGATGCAGAATAGTTTTTAGGGGTGTCCAAAGTGTGGCCCGGGGGCCATTTGCAGTCCTGGATTGAGGATTTCAGACGGTCCTCAATAAGTCAGGCTCTTCCAGATGTTTGAAACAAAAGGTCAAAGTGCAATTTTCACTGATGTGAGGCTTTAAAAAAAATATATACAGAAAATCTTAAAATGGAAAATTAAAAGATACAACACAAAGAATTCATCTGTCATCCGCCATGTTTTTGCTTTTATTACATTTGGAGCGCAAACATCACCTGACTTTTAGTAAGAGGCAGAGCAGGGCGCACAAACAAAGCTTAAAAACGAAGCCAGTGAGCCACAGCCTGATCCAGCTGCTGAAAACACAGATAACAAATTTACTAATTTCCATTTCCACAGAAATCACACTACTTTGGTTCAATAAATATTGTTGTTCAACATATAAAACTAAAAACATAAAAATAGTTTTTGTAATTTTATCTAGTATTTCAGCTTCCAAGTTTGACTGGTTTTTATGGATCTGAAGTGAAAGCGAAATGAGATTGCGAGTAGAAAACGTCCTTGGTGAAAACCTTCTCCAAACACGGTTTATTAAACACTTTAAACCAAACTCTGCTTCTACCTGATTCTGCGACCTTTGTCTGACCTTCAGGACACGTCTCAGATGCAACAAAACAACAGATTTAAATATGCCTGAGCTTCCCAACCACACATTAGTGGCAGCTTATTCCTGTCCATATATACTGTATGTGATGATATTTATATTTAGGCTGCTACATGTCCGTGTGGATCCACAGGGAGCCTCATGGCGGCTCCCAGTCCCAGTTTGATTCGATTATTTCAGCATCCAGACATGATCTGAAACGACATTATGTGACTCTTTATGAGATTACGGTGCTGAGTCCAGATCACTTTCTCTCTGCTGATGCTTTCTGGGAACGAGTCGCTTTTATTTCAAAGCAAAGTGAAAAAGACTCAGATTGTTTTCAGCCGTGATAAAGAAGCTTAGCTCATCAGGTCCTGACAGTTTGCATAAACGTCGTGTTGAATCTTCTTCCTCTTCAGTCTCACTGCATGGATTCAACAGACGGTGACTGAGGTACAGATAGAGGAGTCAACATGCCTGATATGATCAGAACAGGTTTGGTATGTTCCTCATTAACTCTCCTCTATCCTGCCACAGTTGGAAGCAGAAAACAATCCTGATCATCAGGTTTGTGTTTGGAAGTAAATATGCCACCAAAGATGAAGTGAAAACTGCCTGTGTGAGAACCAATGAACCAATAATCAATTTATTAACCAAGCAAAGCGATGAGAGCCTAGAGAGTGACAAAGTGGAAATGAATAATAAAAACGTCATAAACAACAAGGAACATGGTGAGCATCTGATCAGCAACTCAAAGGTCAGATTGCTAACGCTTGAACTCTGACCCCAAATCCCAGAGGAGTTGAAACAAAAGCTTCACAGCTGCAGCAGATCGATCAGAACTTCAGCGTGTCTCTGCTGATCTGACAGCTTTAAAACAGGACCAGCATCCCGCAGGCAGAATAAAGCCCTTTTTGCACTGCAGGGTCCGGCCTGGCCCAGCCCGGCTCCGTTCGACCCGGTCCTACTGGTCCTGCCGAGGTAATCTCCGCAGCGACCGCCGAACGGTTTTCTTCTTGGGGCTCCAGCCCCATTTTTTCTGTATGCGCTCATGAGCGAGGAAGCAGAGGGAAACATTTACCTCAGCTTTACATTTAACGAAAGAAAAGAAAAATCTCATCGGAGCTGGACTCGCGGCCAGCTGAACTACCGCTGCGGCAGGCGGGATTTCCCGGATGGATACGGAAATCCCCTCGTTCACCGCCTTACCGACTTCTGATCGGTTCAATTGGAGAAATGTTATGTACATTTACTGTGCTGCGCTCCACAGCAAAGGGAAAAACCGTTAAAGTACAACTCAAAACCACGTCTTTCTCGCTCTCTGTATCAGCGCAGCTACGCTCAGGCTCGTTGCCATAGCAACTGACAACCACGCCACACACAAAAAAAACACTGAAATATTTTCCACACAAAGAGCAGGACATTCAGTCTGTTGCAGTGGTATGGTGTTAGGCTTAATAAGTGAATGCTTCGGTAAGAGGAGAAAACTATAAATATATCGCTGCACTTTACTGTATGGCTAGCTCGCTGTTACTGTCTCTTACTCTGCAGTTGTGGAGTCACACTGTCTGGGATCATGAGCGCCCCCTGCCATGAGGCCGGAGAACTGCCTGCCTCACCTCGAATCTGTTCTCTGGTTTCTGATCGCTGCTCAGCACACGAAACAAGTTACACACACAGTTAGTGACAAAAAACACTGAATAATATATACATAAGCTAAGTTATGGAAAATCTGTTTATATATTAAAACCTTTTTAAACAGACAGGAGGAGCATGCTATCATAGAATGGCAGCTGCGCTCCGAGCATTTGAATGGGAAAATGCTTAATCCTGCGATTTTACAGAAAAAATTATCAGAATTGGTTAAGTTGAATGAAAAATGGGTACTTTATAGTACAAACCACAGGGTGGAAAAAAAGCAATATCAATTATTTTATAATAATATATTATTTTTCCATGATTACAGGTGAGGCTCCGCCTCCCCTGACCGCACGTCACTGCGCTGCAGTAAGCTCGGCGTGAACGAGTCCACGGTTCGGCGTTGGACACGCAGGACTGCGTCCTTAATAGCAGATTTATTCAGGGTGGAAAACCGAGAGCGGCGCAGAGGCCAGCTGGACAATGATTTATTTATTTATTTTTTACAGTTTAAGCTTGAGTTTTGATCGCATTAACACTTTCTGCTCTTTTAATGAATTATTTTTGTTGTTCCGGTTCATTTCAGCTTAAACTAAAACCCTCAACAGAAGCTCCCCTGCTCATGAACAAGTTATTAAAAAAATTAAGTACCAGCTGCCAGCTCCCATTCTCCTTCTGGAGGTTAGCCTGTGGGCTAACTAACTAACCTATCAACCAACCAACTAACCAACTAACTAACTTACCAACTAAGCAGCTGTTCAGCCGCTAACCCCGAACAGCCAGGGAGATTTATCTCACCTCGTTTGTTTTTCGTGCCGTTCTTCTTCGCCGTCAGCAGCTCATGGTCGATCTTCTTCTCTAGAAACTCTTGTTTTTTGGCCAACATCTCCTCCGTTTCCCGGAGTTTTTGGATCGCCTCCTGGGGAGTCGGTCCCTTCCCTCCCTTCCCTCCTCCGGTGCCGAATATCTTACCAAACAGCGACATTTTGTGTGATTCAGATTAAAATGCGCCGGTTCGGCTGTGAACACACACAACCCAGCGGAACTTTGTGAGAGCGGACCGGTGAAATGCTAACGAGGATCTCCTAGACGTCCCAACTGCCGCTGGTGTTATTTCACTCCCTTCTTCCGCTTTTCTCTCACAGGCCTCGTGATGTCATTACGTAAGCGCCGTGACTCATAACCGGAAGACTAGAGGTGGATTCCAGCCGCCAGGATCAGCGTCTTCATACATCATTGAGCAAATCTATTTATTGAAGCACTTCTATTCAAAACTGGAAACTCGAAGATTTATGAGAAAGTAGAAAAATATTTAAAGCATCTCTCCAAATAACTTTGGTCTTAAAATCCAGAGGAGTTAAGTATCCAAAACTTACAGCCCATTGAAGTCATGATACGTTTACTTCACAAGTAGCTGTGAAGTAAAGTAAGTTACTATATTGAATTGACAAAATAGATATTTAGCTTGGAAAATAAATATTTCATTTCTAGCTAAATATTTCTGTAAACTATTCTCTTAAAACATTTTAATTTTCAAATTGAATGTATAGCCTAACTAAATACTTTGGTTGCTTTCTAGACATTTGGATAATAAAATAATTCATTAGTGATAAGCACACTAAATCTCATCGGTGATAACTAAAAAAAATTTTTTTGAAAGACTGTAGGCTACGCATTCCTGTCAGGCTTTCATGTTCACAATAAGTGGATTGAAAATAATAATCATGTTATACAGAGTTCAGCCATTAATTATTAAAAGGGTCTAAATAAACCAACAAAATGCAATCAGACTGAATTATTGTTGGGAAATATGTGTTTAATTGCCTGTCATTCACCAACATCCTAAGTTATTATTATTTACTGTAACAGACTCAGTTGCAAGCATCTAGAGACCAACCCAAATCCTTCAGGAAACTACGCCTCCCATGATGCACCGCACCGTACTTTTCCAGCTGGAGGCACGACGATCCAGAACGCCATCCGATGAAACGCTGAGAGGTCAGAGGGACGGCGGAGGAAGAGCCGACCTGGACAGGAGGACAGGTGGAGCACAGGTAGACAGCAGACCGGGACCAGAGGTGCTGGCTGAGCCTTACCTGGACGGGTTTCTGTGGAGGGGTCAAAGGTCGAACCGTCAGGTGAGGGTGGAGCTCCGTTTTCAGTCCCGTCTTCAGCTTCACACTCTTCATCTCGTACTGAAACAAAGCAGAACCGGCGGCCATTTTGATATGAACATAAAGAAAGAAAAGTCTGGAGTTTTAGTCTGCAGAGGCGGCAGAACCAGACTAGAACCAGAACCAGACTCGAACCAGAACCCTAACCAGACTAGAACTAGAACCAGACTAGACCCAGAACCAGTTGTCCACGGTTTAGACCATCCTCTTCTTTCCAACAGAGTTGTTCAGAGACTTCTGCAGTACCGCTGCAACACAGACTGCTACAGCAGAGGCTTCCTGACGTCAGCAGCAGCTCTCTGATCAGAACGACATTTAATTTGTTATAAAAGTATTTTAACATGAAAACCATCTGGATTTATAATCTGGGACCTGCAGTTTTATCCTGAACCTTTTCTAAGCGATGGATTTTCATCTAGAGGCGAAAATAATTTGGTTTTTATTAATGTAGTGAATTAAACAGATGTTTACCTCTTTATAGGCTTCAGACAGGAAGCCCCAGTTTTTACTCCACGATTCTTCAGAATCCTTCTCAATTTTTATATGAGCTTTCCTGAAAGAAATACACAAGAGAAAATTTAAATTCATTAATTCAACTTCTTCAAAAGGAAAGTGTTTTTTGGACTGAAGTTAAACCATCCATTCTGTATTCTTCTTTTTGCAGACAAGATAAAATGAAGCTTTTCAGAATAAAATGATCTTAATATTCACCAGATTTCATCCTGATGAACAAAGTTGACGGGTTCAGGTGTTTGAAGTGAATTTTCCATCAGAGCCGCACTATGAGGAACGCTGATGCATCTGTTTACTGTTGCCATGGATACAGGATCAGGCGTATCAGCTGTCACAGCGGGAAGGTCAACGATAAAAGAAAAGCTGCTGGACAGGAAGTGGAAACAACAACTTCCTGTTTCTCAGAAACATAAATACCTGGAGCAAAGAGCGTTACCGAAAAAAATGAAACACTTCAGCACAAATACAGAGATTAATGAGCAGGTATAGTGGAGGATCAGGCATACTGTGGGCCTGCTTTGCTTCCTGTTTCCATGGTAACATGACTTTCTACAATGATGATCAACTTTTTAGCAAGATAAAGGAGCTTGTTTAATTCATTTAAATCTGATGGTAACATTTGGCTCCACTGGCAGATTATTTCAGTCAGGAGGAAAAATTATAAACAATCTGGCAGCGGAAGCCGAACGTCACCAATATGAACAAACTGAAACAAACTCCTGAATCTGGATAAAAACTTGTTACTTTTGTCTCATTTCCGCTGCAGCCCTATCAGCCCTATTTCTGTCAGCTGATTTCTGTATAAAGTCCTTGAAAGTTCTTGATATTCAAACTGCACAGTTTAGTAATAAAGTTCGATCTAAGGTTGGAATTTGGAAAGTGTTATTTACAGCTGAAACCAGACATTTAAAGATAATAAAATAATGGATCCATTTTTTCTCTCTAGCTGAAGTTAAAGAAACTTTTATTGTTTTATTTCTTTTTGTGTGACAGAGCAGCGAACTTGGCGTACTCGCCAAAACAAATGAAACCAAACTTGGCATGAACGATCCTGGTTGGATGCCTGGCGATCCTATGTTCTATGACTAACTGGAACGATTCCTACCACTAAACATTCAAAGGAATCCAGTCGCTATAACTTATCTTCCTCTGATCGTACAAGTAGTGCTGGAGTTGTTTTCTTTCCACTAGGGGGAGCCCTCGCACCACAAATGGTCCAGGGACCACAGTTTGAGAAACACTGCTGTAAATCATACACGCATCATTTTATTTGCACTAAACGTGTTAGGATTGACCTTTGTTAACCTCTAAAGAGCCCAATAGCTTGAAATTGAAATTCAACCCCACTACGCTTGTGCGTCGTCAGGGAGTGCTGCTGAAGACATCAGTGTGTATCGCTTGGCGGACAGGTGAGGGAAGGTGCAAGCATCAGCAAACAGGTGGCGTTGCTGGAGCCCCCGCGGTCACCGCGAGGCCGGAACTGCGCTGAGGGCCTCCAACGCCGCTTGCAGCTTTAATATGTATTGTTTTTATCTCCGATCTGCTGGAAAAATTTCAAAACTTGCCTTGAAAGTCCTTGAATTTTACTGGGAAACCTGAATGAATCCTGGAAAAATAGAGGCTTCATGATGCAGAGCACAGATAGGAGAGAGCGGCAAAAGCAAAGGAGCTGGATTAGCAGAGCTAGCAAAAACCTGATGGCTACATCCAGGAGATGCTACTGTGGAATATTCTTTGTGGAAATCAATAAGGTTTATTTAATCATCTTAGAAAATAAAGCAAGTCAACAAGCAAACATGCGTGGAAAATACAAGAAGCAGAAACTGCATAAAAAAACAGTGAAAACAAGGAGAAACTGTTCAAAAGCAGAAAATCAAAAGTTTGCCTAGATCTGAGAGGCAGCGGAGTCGCCGAAGTATTGGTGGAAGATCTCTGGATGGGCAGAGCAGAACTGCCTGAGGAGACGCCTCCTCTCCTTCGCCGCCATGCTGCGGTCCAGGTTGATGCTGCTCAGCAGCTCCAACAGAGCCTGCTGGGTGCCGAGCTTCGCTGCGTCAGCAGGAGCCTGGCTGGAGGCCGGCGGACCTGCAGGAAGAGAGCGACACAATCACCGTGGAAACACAATCACCATGCTGCTGAGATTAAAGTCAGATTTTCCTTCCAGTGGCTCTAAAGCTGGTCTGCAGGTCTGAAATAAAAACAGTGCAGTTCTGTCGGGTTCTGTATGTTACCTGGAGCATCATGTTACCTGGAGCATCGGTCTGAGCGAGCCCCGCCAGCTTCTCACTGATGGTTTTGTGCAGAGATCCTGGAATCTGAAACAGGAAAAAGAAAAACTCACTTACTGTTTCAGATTGTGACACAGAAATCATTCAGGCTGATGGGAAAACAACTTAGCAAATACGTTCAGGTTAGATCATCACTACACTGCAAAAACACTAATTCTGACCAGTAACGTGACTAGTTCCTACTGCAAATATCTTATTCCACTCAAAAAAAAGATAAAACTAACTTAAACGTAACTCTTCAACAACATTTAGGAGATTTTTTAAAGCCAATTACTCTTAAATATCGATAAGAACCCCTGGCAGATTATTTCACTAATAATTTACTGAATGAATCTTAATCATTTTGATAACTGAAAATTTCATTCCTGGATGGATTTTGCTTGACAATCCTATCAAGGCTTCTGGTGCTGCTGCACCTTTTCCTACACACTTTTTCCCTCCACTAAACCTTTAATGAATATGCTTGGTCACAGCAACAGACGGGGTTGACAGGATGTGAGGTCACCTTAAAGACTTCCTGTCTGTTGCTGAGCAGGAAGTTGAGTATCAGGTCCTGCTTCTCCTTCGGGAAGCTCCTGCTGTGAAGAATGGCCTTGGAGAACGCCTTCATCACCGCCGCTCTGTTCTCCACCTGCAGACCCGCCCAGAGGCTCAGTCAAAGTCTCCCCACAGCGTTTTAAAGGGATCTGACAGTTGTCACCTCCTTGTCCAGCTTCGGCGCTCGCGGTTCAGCCGCAGCAGCCATGAAGGTCAGCACCTTGCGCAGCTCCTCCCGGCAGCCAGGGGGCAGCAGCTTCAGACACAGCTGCAGAGCCTCCAGTGCCTTTTCCAGCTGGCCGTTCTCTGCCAAACACATGAAGCAGGTTCAGCTGCCGCAGCGCCTCGGCTGCGGCGCTGCGGCGGTGCGGCTTCCTACCCAGCAGCTCGGCCACGGCCGTGTACACGGCCGCCATGTTGGGAGGCAGCAGAGGCGGCCGGCTGCCGTAATGCCTGACCAGAGAGCCGAACAGCAGCAGCTGCCCCGGGGTTGGGGGCCGATCCGGTAGATCGTCCTCACTGCTGGGCCCTGCAGCAGACAGACACAGTTACTGGAGCGATATGGCTGAAGGACTCATTCAGTTACAGATTATTCTGATGATTAGATAAAACATTTTTACATTCTGCAGATTTTTCATTTAAAGGTGACCCATTATGCTTCATTGATCAGTTTAGGACCAGTCTATGGCCTAATCAAAACATGTTCATTAAATATTTGATCTAAAATCAGATTCACAGAAACCAGATTTCAGTCTGATCAGTTCTGCCTGTTCAGCTGCTTCAGGGCTGCTGCCACTTTAAATCCAAACAACCCGCCGCTGGCCACGCCCCATCGCCGCCGCTGGCCACGCCCCCAACCAACAACCACTCTCTCACGTGAAAATGGCTGCAGCTGGAAGCAGCTAAACATGGCTGCTGGAAACACCACCTCTGTTGAACCTGATTGGAGCAGAACTTGCCTCCATCTTGAACAGCGCCCCCATGTGGTGGTTCTGGGTCACTGCAGCGCGGCAGCTCTCTGCTCAGCACCGCCACCTGCTGGTCAGGCAGGAAGTCCAGACAGTCCAAACCGCTGGTCAGCCAATTATCTTCCCTGAAACCAGAAACACCTGAAACACCCAGTGCTCCCAGTACGTCCCACTGGGAGTCCCATTAGTCATACTGGTTTTACTGGTTTCACCATCAGTCCTACTGGTCTGACTTACTGGGAGTCCCTGAAGGCCTGGAGGATCCGTCTGTCCAGGCTGTTGCTGATCAGGTCAGGGTTACGGTGAGGCAGCAGGTCGGCTGAGGGGTCAGAGGTCGGGCTCTGGCTGCACTGCAGGACTCCTTCCAGCAGGGGGAGCTCCACCAGGTTGAGCAGCCTGAGCAGCGTCTGCTCCTGCCACACCTCGTTGATCACTAGGAGGCAAAAGCAGACCGGTCAACCATCTCTCAGCCTCTGTTGCCATGACAACCAACGCTGTTGTCTTACGGGACTGAGGCAGCGCTGCGTCCGTCTGGCGCCCCCTGCTGGGACTGCCCACCGGCCCCTCCGACCCAGCGGACCCGGCCGGCTCTTCAGGCCTGAACGTTAAACGGAGCGGACGGCTCAGAGCCGGTTGCTATGGTAACTGATGCTTTATGTGATGATTTTCTTTATTTGCTTTAATTCTGTTGAAAAACTCATTAAAATATTTTAAGAAATGCTGAGAATACCGAAGAGGAGCGCCGAGGAAGAGCTGCTGCACCAGAGCAGCGCGTCGCTCCAGCTCCTCTACGGCAGGACGGCGCCACTCGGCGAACCTGAACCGGAGACACGGTCAGAACCAGAACCATTCAAAACACAACCGGTCTGAAACAGACCCGGTTTAAAACCAGAACCTGTCCAAAACCAGAACCAGTTTGAAAGACAACCGGTCAAAACCAGAACTGGTCCAGAACCGGTTTGAAACAGACCCGGTTTAAAACCAGAACCAGTTTGAAAGACAACCGGTCAAAACCAGAACTGGTCCAGAACTGGTTTGAAACAGACCCGGTTTAAAACCAGAACCGGTTTAAGCCCAGTCAGTCCCTCACTACTGAGAACATCTGACCGGTACAGAGCGCTCCCACTGTCCTCAAATGCATCCTGCCTCCTGTTTCTGGTTCCCACGGCCTCCAACGCACCGCTCTGCAGCAGAGCCTGGCAGACACACACCACCTGCTCTCTGGAGACGGCGCCACCTGCAGGTTGGACCAAACACACATTTATGGCTGAAACCCGTCAGTAGGTCATTAAGACAAAACATTACTGGCTTCAAAATAATAAAAGAATTAAAACCCCAAAGCCATGAGTGCACTGCAAAAAACTAAATCTGACCAAGAATTTTTGTTTAGTTTCTAGAACTAAAATCTTATTTCAGTTAATGAAAATGTTTTCGTGCAAGTGAAATAATCGTTTTCTTTCATCAATATTTGACATAAAAAGCTAGAAAGTTATTTGTAAGTTTGCTTATTTTCAGGTGAACTGAAATATTTTACAGCGTGTTTTTGCAGTGTAAAAAGTGAAACAGTTTGTTTCCAAGGATCTGGACTTTCTGACAGTCACTGCAGACCAGCCGGACGTAAAACGTGGAGCGGACTCACCCTGCAGGCCGTTAGCGTTGGCGGCGTGCCGCAGCAGGACGTCCACGGCCTCGGAGCCTACGAAGCAGTCGCTGTGGGCCTTGAACTGGACCAGTCGGCGCTTCACCGTCACCTTTGACCTCAGGTGGGCGATAAGGTCGCTCCAGATGGAAGACGACTGCGCTGCTTTCACTCCAGCAGCTGAGACACAGAAACACAACAAGCACTCATGATGACCCACCTTCAGCCGCACTGCTAACACACTGCTAACACACTCCAATCACACTGCAATCACACTGCAAACACACTGCAAACACACTGCTAACACACTGCTGCAAACACACTGCTAACACACTGCAAACATACTGCAAACACACTGCTAACACACTGCTAACACACTCCAATCACACTGCAAACACACTGCTAACACACTGCTGCAAACACACTGCTAACACACTGCAAACACACTGCAAACACACTGCTAACACTGCTAACACTGCTAACACACTGCTAACACACTGCTAACACACTGCTAACACACTGCTAACACACTAAATCTTCCAGGAGTTTTAGTGCAAATATGTAAAACTAACAAGTAACTTTTCAGAAAGATAGGAGCTTATTTTCAGTAAGCAAGTCCATAATGTTGATTTAAAACGCTCTAGTTCCAGATTGTTTCACTTATAACACATTGTTTTCCCTCCACTGAACTTTCCCCTGAGACCTCGAGAACAACAACTGTTCCCTGTGAAGTCAGCCATCTTCCCCATGGTTGTATCAGCTGTTATATTTCTGCGTTTACACTTTTTTATTTACTTTATGAAAATCAAAAGTTTCTAAGAATCACTTAAACACTAAAAATATTACTTTTTAATTACTTTTGTCAATAAATCAACTTTTTGTGGCCATTGCAGGTAAACGAGCTGCACCTGTAACAGCTGATTACTGCAGGATCAGAAAAACGACTTATTGTTAAAAGAACGGGAAAATCTCAGGTTTAGGCTTACAGCAGAAACAGAGAATGCGTTGACAATGATCAAATCAAGCACTTTAAAACGTTCTCTAAATTAAATCGACGTCCCCACCTGGAGGAGAAAAAGCCCGCAGCTTCTCTGGCAGCTTCAGGGCCGCAGCTCGCTCTCTGATGGAGGCCATGTTTCCCTCTGGGAGCCGCGGGACCTGCGGGGGAAAACCGCACAGACACGCTGGATACCAAACACAATGAAAAACCCCAAGGTGCTGTTTGATTCTTGACCTGTAGGTGGCAGCAGTCACCGATCAGGACCAAACTTTTCTTTCCGGTTTGAAGGGATTATTTTTTTTAAAATAGATCCTTATTGAGATTCAGAATACATAACAGTACAAACACAGCATACATTGTGGTATAATGTCCGCCAGGGGGTTACAAACATTGAGACAATACATCACCATAACATTACATAAATAACATAAAGAGCATGTTTTAATAGCTTGAAATGTTCAATAGTTCTGATATATTGTTTGACCTCATTTTCAAAAATGGAAAGAAGCGATTTTAATTAGCATAACGGCATTTGTGAATGTGTCATTTGACTAAGAATATAATAAGATTAATATAAAAATGTTTCTTTTTTAATTTATTTATTGGGTAGTCAGTGAGGCCAAACAGTACATGTTCAAGATAAAGGGAGAAATCTGGTTCAGTGGAAGTTCACAGTGCAAATACTTCTCCAAAATTGAACAGTAGGTTTGAAGGGACCATGAAGCATCCCGCGTTACCTTCATTTACTGTCGGAAATATGAGTCACAATACATCCAATAATTATTATTATTTCAATTTTTGCTCTTTAAGACAACCATTGTATCATTTATTGTTATTTATTTTTAGCAATAATAGATAGTGCACTTTCTTAGATTTTTATTTTAGCTTCTACTTATTTATTTAATTAGTTTTATTGGTTGTAATTGCTGTTTTGCTGCAGCTCTTTGAAATCTACATATGAAAAGAGGATTATAAATAGAATGTATTATTATTATTATTATTATTATTATTATACAAATTGGATCTAATTTTAGCTTTATATCCATGCTTATTGCTTCCAAAGGTGTTTTTGTAATTTAATTGCTTAAAGTAAAAGTAAAAAGTGGAGTGTCTGTTAGCATACACAAATGTGACCAGAGTAAGTATTTTTGTTCTGGTTTTCATTTTCCTCCCTGGGTGTGGATCAGTCGCTCTGCTGCCTTGCAGCTGGAAGGTCCTGGGTTTGAATCCGGCCTGACGTCTCTGCAAAAAGAGGATTTGACAATCATTTCACACATCTATCTTGAAGGCTTAACTGAATATTATTTCTAGATCTAAGTTAAAATTAATATATTTGTTATTTATTGAGCTGTTTATTGTGTTTATTTGTATTTATATGATTCAGACAGTCTAATTTCGGTTTCTGTGTTGAAATATTTCTCTTCACATGTGGCACAGTGGCAGTTAGTAGAACTGCTGCCTTGCAGCAGAAGGTTCTGGGTTCTTTCGGCATGTTCTCCCTGTGCATGATGGGTTCTCTCCAGCTTCCTCCCACAGTCCAAAAACATGACTGTCAGGTTAATTGGTCTGTATAAATTCTCCTTGTATGTGTGTGTGTGTGTGTGTGTGTGTGTGTGTGTGTGTGTGTGTGTGTGTGTGTGTGTGTGTGTGTGTGTGTGTGTGTGTATGTGTGTGTGTGTGTGTGTGTGTTGGGGTGTGTGTGTCCTGCCTGTCTCTGTGTTGCCTTGCGATGGACTGGCGACCTGTCCAGGGTCCCCACCCGTTGACCTCTGGAGAGGCACCAGCACCCCTGGTGACCCCGATGGGATGGATGGATGATGTAGTTACACGGTTCACCCACCAGGTGGCAGTGACATCCAGATGAAACAAACAGAACAGCAACAATGAATCGCTCTCTGAGCTCCGGATAGACTGAGGAAACAGATGATCTGATGGGTTCCCGCTTCAGTCTCGCACCTTCAGGGCTTTTAATATATAACTTTATCCAATAATTAAACTATTATTTTACCAGGTAAGGGTTGGAGGAGCAGTTCGCCTTGATGCCATGAATCTTTTTTCTCTCTAGCTTTCCGCTTCAGGAGGAGCATCACCACCTTCTTCCTGGTGTTTGGTCTCCCTGTCCTGTCGGACCCGTGGTTTCCATGGAAACCGCACCACTGTTTGGCGGCTGCTGATCCTGTGACTCAGCAGTTCACTCACGCAAACCCGAGGCTGCGCCGCGTGCTGGTCACCATGGCAACCAGCGTAGAGACGAGGCGGTGACTCAGCTTGTTGCCGGGTGAAATACACAACCAACCGGGACGTTTAGGACCTCAGGATCACGTTACCATGGTTTCACGCTCCAAAAAACACAGGATATAAAATAGCTACAACAAAGGTTTAGATGTAGCATAACAAAGCAAATCAAACACCTTTAAATTTTTTTATTGATTTGCAAGACTGATTGAAATGTTTCATAAAGCTGGATATTTGATTTGACTGAAAAACATTTTAGTGGATATCAACGGGAAAAAGTGAATTATACACCATCCACCTGAGAAAGTTTTATCAAAATGTGAACAGATCATGAAGATTATAAAAATACTTTCATTTATTATTTCACTTTAATCAGAAATCCATGTATAAAAATGAATTATACATCCATCCGTCCATTTTCTTACGCCCTTGTCCCCAGGGGAGCTGCTGCCTCTCCAGCTAATGTTCCGGGTGAGAGGCGGGGTCACCTGGACAGCTCGCCAGTCTGTCGCATGAATTATACATATTTATAATCATTTTGATGCAAAGTGTATAAGTACACATAAAAAATGTTCTTTAAAATGTATAGTCATTGTATATCAGAAGCACAGAGATATTTGAGTTTTTGTTTACATATTGTTCTCCTGAATTTACCTTCAAAGTGTGTGGGCGGGGCTAACGTGTGATTGGCCCACAGAGGAGCTGCTGTGCAGGTGAACCAATCAGGTGCTTGGGGATATTTTCGCATATTCAGTTACATTTTAAATAATTAGACTGTGGCGTATTGCACAGGAAATATGGAAAAAACACTTAAATATAAATTGTGGTAACATATAAGAAACTTACATTTGGATCAAAGAAATATGTTATTTCATTTAATTAATAAATAAGATTGTTTACTGAATTATAACTAGTATAAAACCGATGTAAACAATAACTTATGATGAAAATGTTAGATGTTTTGATGCTGGGTTCGTTTGAACATCTGCTGCTGACTTGATGACCTGCAGAGATTTTCACAGAATCCGTTTATATTTGTTAAACTATGTATACGTGCACATCTACAAACAGTTTCCCGCATATCAAACTGTGAAGTAGAACATATTTAAGCCCACTTTAATGTCCTGACTCTGTGGAAAAACCTCAGCACCTTTTGTTTTGGTAACTTTTCTGATCCTCCGTGGCTCCGCCCCCTGGACCGCCGGGCTTTGAGACGCAAAACAAACAATGCGCCACCTTGCACCGCAGACAGGAAGTTCCAAAGCTTTCAAAGTAAAAGCACCACTTTTTTATTTTACTAGTTGTGAAGCAAATGTATAAACCTATTTAGGTTTTGTTTCCATGGAAAACAAAATGTTTTTGTTAAAGTTGAGGGGAAAAAACTCAAAACTGTGTCAGCAGTAAAAAAGACAAGGCCATATCCAGAAATATTGGTGTCCAGGGGGGGCACTCATAATCCTACGGTATCACACAAAAACACAAAACAGGACAGAATTTAAGGAATTTTATTTTCCTGATGTCTCATACTGTACTTTACAATACACTAAGTTATCTTACATCTTGTATAAAGCCCTGTGTGGCTGGGGATGCAGTGAAGTGACCAAATGTTTTTCTACAGCGGAAGTTTCTAAAGTGTTTCTTCAATTCAAACACTGATTGGCTAGTTCTATTTGTGCTGCTTTTCTTGTGTAATTTGAGTTATATTAATTAGGTCGTCAATTTGCATCATCTATCTACCTTTCTGTCTATCTAATTTTATGTTATAGTTGTTTGTGGTTAACTGCAGGCTTTTATTTTGAAAACATCCAGCGGATGTGGTGCTTGTAAACGCGCGTGTCTTGACGCAGTCTTCGGGAGAATTTCATTCACTTCAGGTTAGGACTCCTGTTGGAGCAACGAGAGGGACGCGGCCGCTTCTGTCGACCAAAACTCGCTGGAAAATAAATTATCCCGCCGCTCTTCTGGATACAAACACAGTCGGCTGTAAAGAGTCCCGCCGGACCGCAGAGAGGCTCCCGGACCGGTGAATCCGGTCGCAGTGATTGATCCCGATCGAACCGTGCGTTTGGACGCGTAAACGTGAGTGCGTGATCCGTTCGGACTCGCGCACAGTCACAGGTTGCTAGCGGAGTTTACGCTAACCGAGGCTAGCAGAGTTAGCAGGCAGCGGGACTTAAGAGCCGCTTCTCCCGGATTCTGGGACTGCTACCCGCCGGGGTTAACCGTAGAAACCCGGCCAGACTTTCCCGGAGAGAGTGCTGGAGGCTCTAGCCATGATGTGTTGTTGTTCCGGGCGTTTATCCAGCTGGCCGCCCGGTAGCATCGGATGAGTGCAGCGCAACGGCAGTTGGTGTTTTTTCCTCCGTTTGTTTAAAAGCTGGACTTTGGCTCCTGAGTTGCAACCCAGTCGCCTCTGCTGGATGAAAACCAGCTATTGACTCTATTGGAGCGGGATTCGAAACACTTTTTCTGTTTGCTTGCGTTTACTGGAAGAGCTAGAAGAAAAGTTTAGTGTTTGGAGGATTTTTCCGAAGCGTGTGGAAAAATGGATGCGGGTATAGAGAAGGAATGCAGCGCCTTGGGAGGGCTTTTCCAGATCATCATGAGCGACATGAAGGTAATTATGCTTTTAACTCTTCATCCCCCACGAAAACGGAACATATTTACCTGTTATATTTTATATTTTCTGTTCACGAAGGCCGTGAAACTTTTGTTTTTTTTCTGTGATGGTGTTTAGTTCTCGATTATTCTGATGATTAATCTGCTAATAATTGACATTCTGCAGATTTTCCATTTAACTGCAATAGTAGAAATACATTAAAATATACAAATAAACTACTCAATTATTTTTTTAAAATAAGAAAATAAACATTTTATTGCCTAAATTGCAACAACAGCATTGCTTTAATCCAATTGGAGCAAAATTTTCATCTAAAAAAGTCGTCCGGTACCGCGGACCGGGTCAGAACCTGCAGGTCAGCAGCTGACCTGGTGGCCTCCATCATTCTGCAGCATTGATTATGGTCGATGATTCTAGTTTTGTAAATCTTGTTTTTGCTGAAACATGATGATCAGAATCAATTTGAAGCAACGGCGCCTTAATTCAGTGAGTCATTACGTCACTGACGGCAGAAACACCGGAACCAGGTAAAACCAGATAAAGGTTCCTACTGGTTACTGACTGGGTTCTGACTGGCTTCTGACTGGGTTCTTATTGGTCTCTGACTGGTTACTGACTGGGCTCTGACTGGTTACTGATTGGCTTCTGTTTGGGTTCTGACTGGTTACTGACTGGGTTCTGACTGGTTACTGACTGGTTATTGACTGGGTTCTGATGGTTACTGACTTGCTTCTGACTGGTTACTGACTGGGTTCTCACTGGGGTTTGACTGGTGACTGACTGACTTCTGTTTGGCTTCTGACTGGTTACTGACTGGTTATTGACTGGGTTCTCACTGGGGTTTGACTGGTGACTGACTGGTTACTGACTGGTTACTGACTGGATTCTCACTGGGTTCTGACTGGGATTTTACTGGGTTCTGACTGGTTACTGACTGCATTCTGACTGGCTACTGACTGACTACTGACTGGGTTCTGACTGGTTACTGACTGGTTATTGACTGGGTTCTGATGGTTACTGACTTGCTTCTGACTGGTTACTGACTGGGTTCTCACTGGGGTTTGACTGGTGACTGACTGACTTCTGTTTGGCTTCTGACTGGTTACTCACTGGGTTCTGACTGGTTACTGACTGGTTATTGACTAGGATCTGATGGTTTCTGACTGGTTACTGACTGGGTTCTCACTGGGGTTTGACTGGTTACTGACTGGGTTCTGACTGGTTACTGACTGGATTCTCACTGGGTTCTGACTGGGATTTTACTGGGTTCTGACTGGTTACTGACTGCATTCTGACTGGCTACTGACTGACTACTGACTGGGTTCTGACTGACTACTGACTGGGTTCTGACTGGGTTCTGACTGGTTACTGACTGGCTACTGACTGGGTTCTGTCTGGTTACTAACTATGATTTCACTGGGTTCTGACTGGTTACTGACTGGCTTCTCACTGAGTCTAGGTTTTTATTGGAAAGAGCCGTCAGAGAGGCTGGATTGGGAATTTACCAGCTGTTTGATATTGAGTTGAGACAACTGGCCAGTCAGTCAAACAGCCGTTCAGTCAGATGTTCATGTTGGAAGCCGTAACTCGTTTAGCTGCTTCCTCCAGGTTGTGAAATATCGGGTTTTCAGTTGAATCGGAACATTCTTCCTCCTACGGATGAGTTGGACTCACTGGAGCGAGCCGGTTCGGATCCAACAAACTCAGAACCAGAATCGCTCTGACTCACCCCCCTTCTGGTCAGCCTCTCCAAGTTTTTACGTGATCGCTTAAGTTCTTGGAAATCAGCAGATCGCCACATTTAATTAGGCTAAATAGTTAGGAATT
This sequence comes from Xiphophorus maculatus, assembly GCF_002775205.1. Lineage (NCBI taxonomy): Eukaryota > Metazoa > Chordata > Actinopteri > Cyprinodontiformes > Poeciliidae > Xiphophorus > Xiphophorus maculatus. The sequence goes on from NC_036462.1 coordinate 6,138,418, forward strand.
TATTGCAAATTTTCAGAAAATTGGTTCAAACGTTGGGCTAAAGTGATGATATATTCCTAAATATAAGCAGATTATATTAAATTGATTATTAGTGTTTTAATGACTGACTTCCTGTTTCAGAGTGTTCCTGGACCTGGTCCCATTTAGGGGGCATTCTGGTTCCAGTAGCTCTGCTGGTCTGTCTGGTGGTTCTGATCCTCTTTTTTGTCACACAAAGATAAAGGAGTTTCCAGATTGTTTTTAACTTGTCTGATTTGTTGAGTTCGTGAGCAAACCACATGCGATGATTCAATCACAACGAATACCAGAACATTGTGTAAGAGAGGATCCTCTGATGATTCAGTCCTGCTGAAATATGGCCCATATTGAAACATGGAGCATGACTTCAGGTCCGGGTCGTTCCTCTGAACAGCTGCTGCTGAATCAAACCAGGGTCCGTGTTGGGAGGAAGACGAGTGAAAGCCTAGTGATGAAGAGTCGCAGCAGCCCTCCGTGTTCTCGCTCTCTGCTTCAACACTGTGTGCAACATGATGAAACCTGCAAACACAGCAGTGAGTCATCTGTGATAACCAGGAAGAGCGCCGGCTTCAGTGGATGCTGTGGTATCACATCCTGGTTCTGGTTCTGACCAGCAGAACTTCCTGCATCAGCCTCTCCTACGCAGCTTCTGCTGAGGAGGGAGCTAACTGAGCAGCTAGCTGACCCAACTCTCTGAGCCGGGTGGCGCTGCCCTCTGGAGGCCTCTGCAGCGAGTACACCCTTTTAAAATTAAACTAAGCTTTAATTTCTAAAGATTGTTTAATGCTGGAACTGGACAACATTGTAAGTATCCAGAATAAATTAACAAAACCACAATAGATAAAGTGAATTATACTACTTTGATCTGGATATGGAATGTTGGCAGCATTTTTCACAATGTCCGTTTTTCAATAATATTAAATTGGCCCATCTCTTTAACAATTGTGGTCCAAATGGAAGTTATGGAACTAAATTTAAATTATTGTGTGATTAATTGATTTATTGCTTTCTGTAGCTGGCTTAGCTCCAGTTTCCTCCAGGTTTCAGATCATCAGCAGTGAAACCTCTAAGACAGGGGTGGGCCGTCCTGGTCCTCGAGGGCCGGTGTCCTGCAACTCTTAAATGTCTCTCTGGTCCAACACACTTGAATCCAACAGTTGAATCACCTCAACGAGTGAAGTCAAGTTCTCCAGAGTCCTGCTAATGACCTCATTATTTTACTCAGGTGTGTTGAAGTAGAGACACATCTAAATGTTGCAGGAGACCGGCCCTCCAGGCCTGGAGTTGCCCAGCCCTGCTCTAAGACATGCAGGACATTGCTGTAAGTCCAATTACTCCATTACTGATTTTATCACCTCAATATTTGTTTGTTTTTGTTGATCTTCATTTGTCAACTGAAAATTAGAAGCTTTTAATTTGAAGTCCTTCAGCTTTCAGTGGCATCTGTATCTGTCTCAGCAGGAAACCTCAAATCTGCTGCTTCATAGTTTTTCTGACTTCTATTAGCGTTGTTTCCAGTCAGATCCTGGAACCGGTCCTTCTTCAGCCTTCCACTAGGCTGCACAGGAACTGAGTTTAATCTGATTTATTGATGCCATCCTGGAAACAACTGTGGAGAAATCAGCAAAAGTAGCAATCAAGGCAAAACTGAATTCAGCAGAATTCTTCAGACATGTTTCACAATAAATGATAAAATAATCTTTGACTTTTTTACTTTTATATTTTCTGTAAATATGAGAAGTCAGCAGAAACCTGACGAGAAGCTCCAGGTGAGACAGACGGCTTATTGATTTCTCTCTTGGTTATATTAGGAGTGACATCATGACCACTGACCTTCATCACTCCTCATCCTCTGCTTTCAAGATTGTTGGCATGGCTAAAGCTGTGGTAGGCTAAAAAGAGTTGAAGCTTCCGCATGAAGCAGAACGGGTGTGAAGTAAAGTAGCCCAGACATTTACACACAAACTACACCAGTAAAAAGTCAAAACATTTCTGTTTTTCACGTCAAAACTCAGTTTGAGAACAGGAGGAGCAAATACAGAAATCCCTGTGAGTACCCAGCGAGTACCCGGCGAATACCCAGAAAGTACCCAGAGGGTACCCGGCGAATACCCAGCGGGTACCCGGCGAATACCCAGCGAGTACCCAGAGGGTACCCGGCGAATACCCAGAGAGTACCCGGCGAATACCCAGAGAGTACCCGGCGAATACCCAGAAAGTACCCAGAGAGTACCCAGCGAGTACCCAGAGAGTACCCAGCGAATACCCAGAAAGTACCCGGCGAATACCCAGAAAGTACCCAGAGGGTACCCGGCGAGTACCCAGAGAGTACCCAGAAAGTACCCAGAGAGTACCCGGCGAATACCCAGAAAGTACCCAGCGAATACCCAGAGAGTACCCAGGCTCATGCAGGGATTCAGACCCAGGACCATCCTAAGCCAACGCAGCAGTTTCTGATGGCAACCCGTCCGACCTGCCTCATTAAAACACCAAGAAAAATGATCAGGTGTGATCTATCAGAACTATTGATCAGGCCCGATCTGTCACAAGGTATGAAAAGTGATCGGTTGATCAGTGATTCACGTTAAGCTGCTGATTTAATGTTTTCCTCCTTCTGAAGAACAAAGGCTTTGAAGTGGCAATATGCATGGTGTGTTTGAGTGTGTGTTGGTGTGTGTTCCAGCTCAGGTTGTGTGTGTTCTCTAGTCCATATATAATTAAGTGTGGGTGTGGCGTTAAGTGCAGGCCGTTTGGCTGTGACACACAGCAGACACACCCTGCGTCTGCAGGCCGTGATGTGCTGAGCGCCGCTGACTCACTGTGCTGATATGATATTTCATATTTCCTCATAGCGCCGATTCCTTCCAGGGAAACGGGCCGCAGGTTAGCGTGGGAGGAACGGAGTTCAGTTTGCTGTAGAAACAAACAGGGAAACATCACCCGGTTCTACACCACCTGGTTCTACACCACCCAGTTCTACATCATCTAGTTCTACATCATCTAATTCTACATCACCCAGTTCTACATCACCCAGTTCTACATCAACTAGTTCTACAACAACTAGTTCTACATCACTCAGTTCTATATTCCTTCACTGAGACTTTAATCTGCTAGTAGTTTATAAATCACTGAACGGATTAAATATCTGCTGCTGGATCAGCCTTCTGGTTCAGGTTCTGGTTCTGCCCTGCGTCAGAACCAGAACCAAACATGGAGAAGCAGCATTCAGCTTCTATGCATCACAGATCTGGAACAAACTTCCAGAAAACTGCAAAACAGCCAAAACCCTGAGCTCCTTTTAGGCTAAAAACCAGCTGCTTGGAGCTGCTTTGACTAGTAATCCATGAAAAATCGATCAATATGTTTCTTGTGTTTTTGCTTGATGATTTTGATGAATGCGTTTGGCAGAAGGGATGTTTATTGGCTGTTATGTTAGTCTAATTTACTGTGTGGCGTTTCTATTATGAAATCACTTTGAGCTGCTTGTCTCTTAAATGTTCTGTACTAATAAGTGAAGATGGCCGCAGCTAGGGACGCTGCTGATTCCGATCATTACCCATCACCTGTTCAGTTTTCACTTCAGGTATAAATGCTACTATGTGACCTGGCAAAATGGAAAAATGATCTGGTAATAAATTCACTTAATTTAGACATAAAACATGCAAAATACTTGCAGACACAAAACAGCAGCTACTCAGTCAAAGGGACTGAAAAACCTGCAATTAGTAAAATAATATTTAACAGTAAGGCTCTCAGCCATAAATTATTCACAACACAGATATAAAATAATGTCAAGAAAAAATTAAATGTTCACTAAAGTCAAATGCAGGTTGATTAAAATAAACAATCCGCCTGCAGTGAAATCTCACACTGAACGTCTGCTTAAAGCTGCAGCAAGTGACTTAAACAACAAAAAGATTTTACATATGTATTAAAACTTTCACTGTCCTAACATTAGACGATAATGTAAATATCAATGTCAAATTTATTTATGTAGCGCTTTAAAAACAGGTGTAAAACTGAGCCAAAGTGCTGTTCTCGTGAACGACAATAACACAAATTGATAAAAACAGAGTATCAAAACACTACTTCAAATAAATGACAAAGAATAAATATGAGTTTTGAGAAGCGATTTAAAATGATCCAGGCTGTGGGGCAGATCTAATTTGAAAGGTAAATTGTTCCATAGAACAGCAGCAACAAACAGAAAAAGCCTGATCTACTTTCCTCTTAAGTTGGATTGCAAAAAGTCGGATTGTAAAAACCATCAGAAACGGTTTCCATCTCTGTTGTTTGGATTGAGAACCTTTAATAAATTGTTCTCCACTTTGCTTCTGTTAGTTAATGCAGGTTTAGTTTGTTTGGCAGGAAGGAAACAAAGTGATTAATCCTAAATGGATTCCCAGCGATTCCCCTGACCTGGGCTGGTATCTGCTCTGCCTCCAGCTCTTTCTGTTTGATGTAACTTTGGTTTTTGTTTTTAACAAAGTGAAAGTAAAGATATTAAATGTTTGTTGCTGAACAGGAAATGAAAGGGTTACATAATTACCCCCATTTATGCATGAAATCATGCCTTTATCAGAGCTGACCAAAATCCTAACCAACTGTGCAGTTTGGTGATGTGTTCATGGGCAAAAGAGTATGATTTTAATTCAGATGCATTCAATGACCAGTGGAAAAGTTAGTTTTTTGAATATTTGACATTCCTATCAGATCTGGAGAAACTCATGAATTTAATGAAAGCTTGCTGTGGCTGTCTTTGTTTCAGTTCTGATTGGTTGTTCAGGTTTCCCTCTTTGCCTGGCGGAAGCCTGCTGTGGGGGATTATAACGCCGTAATCTCTTATGTAGCGGCTCAATCTGCAGCGTCTCTGCGGATCCCGCAGCGGTTTCAGACCCGGTTCGGTCCTGACATGCACAGATAATGAGGCAGTTCACCTGAACGCAGCTCGATGCAGGGTGTGGCCTTATGTCACGCCCGGCTCAAAGCCTGATGAGGCAGATGTTTCAGGAAAATCAGAGTTTATGAAGCTGCAGCTTCCAGTCAGACAAAATGCTTCAGGTTCTGAAAAACCAGCTGACCGCTTCAGCTTTGAGAGGCAGAAGAGAAATCGGTTGGAAAAAGTTTGAAAGCCGGATAAAGATAAACAAATCAGATGCAAAGAAGAAGAAACGTCACGTGAGACGTGGCTCACTTCCTCTTCTCCAAAACAACAGACTCTTTGCAGCTGTTTGCTAAATACAAAGATAAAAAAATCACATTGTTTTGGCTGAACACATCATGACTGGTTCCTGAAGCTAGCAGCTACTAGCAGCAGCACTTCCTGAAGAATGTTCTGAAAAACCTTTTTGTTCTTCGGGGAGCTTGTTTACGATGTTTTAAAGCTCTTGGTATTCCCAGAGCTGGAATCAGGTGATAAGTGAAAGCGGCTCTGTTGCTCATCAGGTTGAGGAATTTTCCTGTGAAGCTTTATCTCTGTCAGCCTGCTGCTAGCATGCAGCATGATTAGCAAGGTCTGGCTAAGCTGGAGGCCGCGTGTGCGTCTCCGCTTTGAACCTCAGGATCTTCATCAGGAGATCAGCTGAGTTAGGATGGGGCTTTGTGCTTTTCTGACAGACCAAGGTTTCCTCAGCAACACAAAGCAAAGTTCAGAGTAAACAAACATGGTGAAGCGTCTTGGGTCAGGATGGGATGAAGAACGCAGCATGAAATCCTCCATCTTCCCCCTTCAGCTCCCCTCTGGGTGCTCAGCTTCATCTCTTTTCCTGAGAATTGTCACAAAAATAACTTGATCATAACTGAACGGCAGAATTGAGTGGTAAATATGAGCAGATATTAACAATAAGCCTCACCTTTGCTGAATCCAGCCACCTCATTGGTTGGTTGAGGAATGTCTGGTTTTGTTTTAGTCAGATCTGGGAATGTTGTCACGCCAGAGTTCAGCTCTTTCTGGTTACAGGTTGGAAAATCCCAGGCAATGCTAATCGTTGCAGTTTGTGACCACAATGCAAGCTAGTAGCATTAGCTTGCAAGCTAATGTTCATTACAACATTTTCTCTCTAATAGCATTAGCTTGCATTGCTAATAATATCAATACATATGCAGTCAATGTGCTACTCGGGTCTAAACCAGGAAATGAGATTTTGTAGAACATCTTGTCAGCTCTCAGTCTGTTTCTGTTCGCTGTGGTTAGAATAGTGAGCATTTATTGGATCAGGGATGTGAAGTTCCTCTGTCCAGATGTTACAGTCTGTGTTAGGATCTATGTTTTGGGATCTATGCCTCCAATTAGTCAGATGATTATCACCTTGATTATTTGGGAGGAAAGTTTCAAGCAGCTGTTATCCTGAGGGGAGTGACTCTTCATCTGTGCAGACAGAGCGTTTGCATTGTGTTGAATAAAATGAAGTCATTTCACAAAATGCTGTAGGAGCAGCATATTCTGCTTTACTTTACACTTTAACGTGTCAAAAAATCTTTCAGTTTGGGTTAAATTATTAAATTATTTTTGATGTAAAGAAACCCAGAAGTAATAAACTTTACAGTTTATTATCTCTTCATCTTCTGTGTGATGTCTGTCATTTCTGTCCTGTGAAAAACTCTCTGGTTATATATATAAAACTTTTAAATCTGAAAAAAAGTGGGACTTTTTCTCTTTTGTGTCCTAAAAAGCATTAAATAAATTTGATGTATTATTAATTTGGGGTAAAATGTGCATTAATGGTTCTCTGAGCTTTATTTCCCCTCAGCAGCGTCTTGTCCTCAGACTGAACTCTTTTAATCACTTTAGTTATCTGTTTCTTCACTATTTCATTACATATGTGATTCTCTGAGTCACAGTGGGACAAAATGTTTTTTTTTCCTCTTTGGTGTCAAACCCAAAGAGATCAATAATTTTATTGCAAAATTATTGATCTGTAGCGTGAGAAGCCAAAGTCAGGAATTTGTGTGTGGGACGCTGGTTAGCCACAGGGTTGCTTCATTCTGCTTCTTTATTGGAAGTTAATTAGATTTAATTATGAGCACGTAATAATTTCTGATGCAATCAGAATCTACTAATGAGGACAGTTTGATTCAGATCCTTTGTTGTGTTGAGGAACGTAGTTAGAAAATATTTTTATTGTTTGCTTCCATTTCTCTTTAAGCTAAAGTTACTTAGCATGTTTCAGTTGGGTTGGTTTGAGTTTGGTTGTGTTGTGTTGGTTTGGTTGGTTTGGGTTGGGTTGGTTTAACTGTAATCCTGGTTCAGTGGCATTCAGTAAAGGAACCATGGAGGTAACCAGTTTGACCTTTGACCCCACTGTTGCTGCTTAGGGCTTTATAACTGTTGAACTAAAACAAAGCAGCAGAAGGTTGTTGATGTTTTGGAAATATTTTCCTGGTCCTGCTTTATTTTGTCGCTGGTGTATTAAATTTATTTGTCTTCCTGTCTGTTTTTCAGTCAACATGTTGGCTGCTTGAACATGGCGCCAAACATTCATAACTAAGCTTTTCAACTACAAGTCTACCCAGAAATTATTGTAAATTTAGTATTTTGTCAGTGTCTTGAATATTTAACTTGTTAAATTTCAGTTTATTCTTTTGATTTAGTCACCACCGTCTCTTTCTTTGTTTTGGTTTTCTTGTTTCTTTCTGTCTTTGACAAACCAGAAGAGTTAAAATATAACTGGCCTGAATGCTTAATGAGTGTCAGAATATAATAATCTGGCTGATGTGACACATTAGAGCCTCTTTACTGGCTTACAGACTGGAGGATTTCTAACTAAACAGATTGGAGCCAGTTGGCCCTGTGTGGCTGCAGGTTCTAATGGACCACAGGACCAGGCCGCTCAGAACTGTTCAGGTCAGAATCGTTCAGGTCAGAACGGTTCAGGTGAAGTCTTTAGGCTCTGCGTGTAAAACACGGCTGCTGTTCAGTGAACTAACCGTCTTTCTATCTGCTGCAGGCCAGCTATCCCACCTGGGAGGATTTCGTCTCCAAAGGAACCAAGCTGCAGACCCACCTCAGGTAACCACAGCCGCCATAACTTCATGATTCAGCACTTTTAGAGCTCAAAGTATATCCATGCAGGCTCACACTGCTGAAACAGGAAGTCCAGTTAATCATCCAAGTTGCATCTTTTCACAGAAATAAGAAATCTGGATACTGTTTCTGAAAATTACAATCACAGTATTGGTCACATTGAAGCCACATTTAGCCTTTCCTGTTGCATCCGTAGTTTGATGAGCGTCATGCTGCTGCCAGTCGGCCGCAGAAGGAAACTCTCTGCTCCTTCACACACTTTGTTCCTTGAATCACGGCAGTAATAGAAAGTCTCTGAATCGGTTTCATGTCTGCACTGACAGCAGCCGCCTGGGGCCTGAGTTTTCATGCTAAACGGAATCTGCTAACACGAGACGCCGCCAGCTGCTGCTGCTTTATGTTTCTGAGGACTGAAGGATTATCTCTGCTCTACACTGATATTGATGCTTCATTTTAATCAACAATTTTGTCCAATTTTCTTCCTCCATTTTCACAAACACTCACAGCTGTTGAGCGTTTCTGGAAGTTTAAAAGGTCTAAAAAACCTTCAGAGGTTGGAATGACTGACAATACAACTTACTGACTGACCGGTTCAGTCCGTCTCCGGTCCGCTCCTGTCCGACTCCGGTCCGCTCCTGTCCGTCTCCGGTCCGCTCCTGTCCGACTCCGGTCCGCTCCTGTCCGTCTCCGGTCCGCTCCTGTCCAGCATTGATATTCTCTTAGTTTGTTTATGCCTTGGGCCGGTTCTAAATGTGATCAGCATTACAAGCTCATGTTTTTAGATCCACTAACTGATGACTTAATTTGGATTTAACAGAAGTGCAAATAATTGATATTTATTTTAATTGTATTTTCTTGATTTGTTGTTTTTAAGACTATAGTTGTGGGTTTAAGTGTCGGCAATGTCTTCCAGTAACATAATTACCCAATATTTCACGTTTCCATTTTTTAATACAAAAGCCCGGTGGACCGACCGCCGGGTTGAGCCAGTTTTCTGGGGGAAACCCTGTGAGTTTGCGCTCTGTGGCGCTCTGTGGCCTGAAACCTCCAATCAGCTGATGCTCTGTCAGTCGCGTGTCGCCTGGATCAGAACCGCGCAGACAGAAGTTCCGTCGATGAAGGCTGGCCGGGCCGCCGAACGATCAAACCTTCCAGCCGGCAGCGTCTTATCTGGATCCAACAGCTCAGCTGGCAGGATGGACCCGCTTTGGTTCTGCTGCAGGAAATGAATAAACCTGTTCAGAGTAAATGTTTACAGCTGTTTAGTGCGGCGGTTCTACTGGTCCGTTTCCTGTGGTATCTGGTGATCTGGGATTGGTAATGCCAAATCAGTGAAATGTCTGAAGCTCAGATTGGTTTTGTTCTTTTTGCTGAAAGTGTTTCTGATGGTTCTCTGATAAATCAGGTGATTATTGGCGACCGATCGGCCGAACGCTGGCTGGCCGTTAGGAACCGCGCTGGAAGCCCAGAGCTGTGATATTTCTGGATGTTTGTGTGTTCTGTGCAGGACGACCCTCCTGCTCACCGGAGCCTTCCTGGACGCCTTCCAGAAAGTGGCGGACATGGCGACCGGGACCAGAGGTGAGAAGGACCGCTACAGAACCTGAACTGGGCCCAGTTGGTGTTCAGATCTGGGTTACTGGTGGGAAACGAGCGGCAGCAAGAAGCTCAGGCTGATTCTGTTTGAAATGAGACTCGTTTCCTGAGAACGTCTGTAGACCCGGGCAGGAGGAGAACTCCTCACCGGATCCAAACTGGCGTCTGGATCAGAACCTCCTTACTGTTTCCTGTTCTAAAATAGTTCCTGCGTCCGCTTCCAATAATGTAATTATCAGAACAGCCAATCAGAGGAAGAGCTGCTCTTGCTGGACCAATCATGAGGCTGGAATACCGCCAGGCTATGTTAGGTTAGCAGCAGCCAGACATGCTAACGCTAATGTTAGCATGCTACTGTCTCTGCAGCTGCAGCCTCTCGCTTCAAGTAACAGGAAGGACATAAATGAAAAGAGGAGGAAAAACTAAAAATGAGACGGAAAACAAGATGGCAATATTAATAAAACCTGAACGGTTCAGTCCAGAGAGCTGCTGCTGTTTAAAGTCGGACCGAAATCGAAGCAGCGTTGACTGCAGATGAAACACAGAGTCTGTTTTATTTACTTCATGTCTTTGGCAGCTGCTGAAGTTTGCACTGAGGAAGAATTGAAATATCTGTTCTTTGCAATCATAGTTGATGTCTGTTTAATTGTTTAGCTATTTTCTCTTAAAAACGTCTGAAGTTTGGACTGAGGAAATAAACAATTTAGGTTTTTTTTGTCTTTTTAGATTTCTTTTCTAATTCCTCATTGAAAAGCGATATTTAAAATGAGCTGCACATAGGAGAGATTGACAATTTATATTTTACTTATTGGACATCAATAAAAGATAAATCCATTTTCCAAAGTTTAGTTTAAAATATTTCTCTTTTGTTTATCCAAATAAGTTGTTTGACATGTTCAGCTTTTAAAAATAAATCTGTGAAATATTCTCCAGATGAGCAGGCAGCATTAAAATACTTCTGTTTGATATTGCGATATAAATCGGTATCGTACGGTGGCCTCACGGTGCAAACCACTTCATCAAATTCAAAAACACAACAACATTAACAAAGCACAATTACAACTTACAAAAACGCTAAACATTAACAAAACGGAAGAGGCATGTCCCAGTGTGAGACCTGAGAAATGGCTGATTGGACAATATGCATGAACACGTATACGCTGAGTCCTACTTACCTCGCCGCCATCTTGAAAGTGGCAGTGAAGAGAACGTGGTGCTTGGACTAGTTTCAACCGTTTTTCTTCAGACTTCTGTTTCGCAGTTCATCTCCACAATGTCTGTGTTTAGATGCTAAGTTGATGCCCCCATATGGTGACGATACGTTTTTTTTCCTGAATGTGAACGAATCAGGGATGCATTTTCTAATACACTGTTAGATCATTTTTATCATTCTTCGCTTTAACCTGTGGCTGGCCAGATGTCTCAGAAGGCCCAGTCACCGAACTGCTCCCAGTTTGACCAGCAAACTCAACTCTGCCTGTGCTCTGTGTTGCCAGTATAATATAATTAAATTTATAATGTACTGTACACTTTTTTCTTTCACCTTTTGTGTATTTTAAGTGAAATATCTCCATTTGAAGTATTAGGGTAGTATGACGGTTTATGTAAAGAAATAAAAAAGAATTTAGTCTGTTAGATTTCGTTCACATTGCTGTCTATAGCACAGTTGACATATTACACTGTAATAAATATTTTAAGTAAAAATATGTAGCTAAAGTTTGACAGCTATTATCAAACTTTGTCTTTACAATAAAATGCCTAAAAGTTTAAATGAAGTAAAAAAAAATTATTAATATCTTGAAATAGCAAATGCACATTGAATTATGGAATTATGTTAATATGTTCATGAATACACCACTGTTCTTATATATAATAATGTGTGAGAGATTGTGTCAGTGACATTCAGTAACTTAAAATACTTTGCAGAACGGCACTTTACAAAGTTCGGTCCATTTACTTGTATTAGTTTGCTCGTACAGTAGATAAGCCACTTTCAATATGGTGGACGCTATAACTTATCGCAACAACGGCACTGTCGTCCAATCGGCCATTTCTCAGGTCTCCAGCTGGGACATACCCTTAACGTTTTGTTAATGTAGCGTTTTTCAATTTGTTGTTGTGTTTTTGTAATTTCTATTTGTGCTTTCAATTTGCTGAAGTGGTTTGCACCTCAGGGCCACCGTAGTATCGCCTGTTTTGGATTGTTTTCCTTATTGCTGTGCAGTCTGAACTCAACTCCAGAGTTATGGATGTAGACATTAATCATGATGTTAAAGGTAATTGTTCTCAGTTGTCTCTGCAGTTGGATCTGAGAAGACGATTAAATCAAAGCGTGGGTTAAAGTCATGTCAATATTTACAGTGTTACTGCAACATCTGCAGCTGGCAGTGAAGCTTTTTGTCCTATTTAAAGTCCAACTCACTGAATCTGTTAGTCTGGTTAGAAAATGGATTATTTAGTTTCTCTTCAGTCACAGTTTGACAGAAAAGGAGAATCGGATAAAAACCAGAGGCGATGGAAACAGAACGCACCAGTCACTTTTTACTGGACGTTATTCTGCAGCAGCGCCGTCTTCTCCCGACTTTGAGTTAATGAGACCATGCCCCGTTATAATAATGACATTTTTTCCAGATTATTTCACTTACAGCTAGAACTTTTTCATCAATATTAAGGAATTATTAACTTAAAATAAGCTCCCATATTTTTTTAAAAGTTACTTGTAAGTTAGTTTTGTCTGATTTCAGCAGTTCTATGATATTTGCTCTAGAAATCAGAAATACTTGGTGCATTTTGTGTTTTTGCAGTGTAATTCATTCACATCTAACCTCTCCTTCCTTCATCGGTTCTATAACACAAACTGACCACATTTATTGACTAAACTACATTTGTATAGAGAAAATCTCCCAGTTAGGCGTAATTAGATCCCAATCAGCTGATTTTCAAAGCAGCTTCCCGGCTAACTGCTCTCTGGTCGTTTCACATGACTGGGTTTCTCTGGAAGCAGCAGAACTGTTGACGTCTTCAGCATCATGAGGTTTCATAGCACATCTTCAGGAACACACACATCACAAGACATCCTACTGAGCCCTGAGTGGCGCTGACCGCGGTTACCTCAGATAAACCAGCAGCAGTCAGACCTCCTACATGTCCAGCTGACTGCCAGAACACGGTGCGCTAAATAATAAAACATAACTTAATGAAGCTTCGAGGCAGGTAAATTTTCCTCGAGGAATTTTAATAATCGATGTACTCAAGGGATCGTTTCAGCCCTAATCAGAAGACTGAAAATCAGGAGGCACTTCTTTCAGTCCTGGTGTATATACAGTATGTCACGTGATTTGTATAAAACAAAAATAAGACGTTTACAGCAACAAACCGGACCGGAGTCGGGTTGAGGCGGATTAAACTGGGCTGGTGTGATGGAGTTTTGTGTTCCTGTTTCTAGCAGCTGATGTCTGATGGATTCTGAACTATTATTAACTATTGACTCAGATCTCTGAGCAGAAGATGCTGCTGAGCAATCCGCCCGTGTTTGGTGGTTTATCAGGTTTTGTTTCAGACAGGAAGCAGGAGGAGGAAGGGGTTAATATCTGTCCAGGACTTCCTGTTGGCTCCAACCTGCTGCAGAAACAAACGCTCCAATTCTCTGCTTTCCACCCTGCAGCTGCAGTTCTCAGTTTGATTCCTGCAAAGCTGCTAGATTTAGATATTCAAATGTTGTGAAAATCTGCTCATTGTTCCAGCTCTATTGGAGCAAAGCTCTAGATGAAAACATCCCGGATAGAAGCTGATGGAGAATCTGTGGCGCAAAATAAAGATAAATCAGGAAACTAGAAGAGGAATCAGTGATTATAGGAGAGGTTTGATTAATAACCTCTGGATGACACAACCTTTAAATAAAATGTACATAAAAGCAAAAAAGAAATAATATAGTTTTCAGTAATAATTTTAGGTTTTGTTGAATCTTTGTGATCAGTTGCTCTGGTCAGGGTTTGCATTTTACTTCTGATCAAATATGTCACTTTCTTGTCATAATTAGCTGAATCTCATGTAGATTCAACGTAGATTACTACTGCAAAAGATTTAAGGCTGAAACAGTTGATCAATTATTGGAATAATCATTAACTAATTTAGTAATTGATTAACTGGAGTACACAGTTACACTTTCATCAGTAATTCAGCCAAAACTGTAGAAAATAAACGTTTTGCATTTAAGATCAAAAAGAACCTGCTTTGCCAGTGAGTCTGTTGTACCACAACTTCGCCTGGTTCACATTCTGTTAAACAAATCTATTAATCAGCTTTTGCATTCAGTTATTAATCAGTTAATAATAATTTCCTGATCAGCTCTTCTGACTCAGCAGAAAGCCTGAGTTTTTCTCACGTTGGAGGATTGTTTGCTACAAAAGATCAAATGTTCACTAAAGGAATGACGATGTCGACTTTTAGACAGTAAATTATTATTTAAAAAGGATTTAATTATTTGGATTTTTAATGTATTCTTAATGTTGCATCAAAATTGTAAATAGTTAAACGAAAAATCTGCAGAATGTTAGTTTTTTATCCAATCAATTAATCGTCATAATAGTTGATAAATCGTTGAATCGGTTGATTAATCATCATCATGGTTGGTTAATTGATTATTAGAATAATCATCAGCTGCAGTCCTGAATAGATTCAGAGCTTCTAGATGTTTTCTAGAAATGGTGATTTCAGAGCAAGCTCACCTCTGCTGCATGACACTGGGAAGCAGTCACTTTAATACACTGCTGTGGATCTGCTTAGCATTAGCATTAGCATGCTAATCCTCACGATGATAGAACTTGGTTTTAGTTTTAAAGTGAAACTCTGGGATTGTTGCAGGTGCCACCAAGGAGATCGGCTCAGCGCTCACCAGGATGTGCATGAGGCACCGCAGCATCGAATCCAAGCTCAAACTGTTCACCACGTAAGACACACACCCGCACGCACTCACTCATTCACACACACATACACACACACACACACACAGCAGGCGGGGAGGACGTGCTCCTGTGATGACACGTTTCATTTGGCCATGACAGCCAGACGCTGAATTACTCTCCTGACGTACGGCCACATGCAGCAGCCAGAGGGGGAGTGTGTGTGGGTGTGGGGGGTGCGCCATGTTTTCCATGCATTGGAAAGTGGGGACCGTTTTCCTGACATATTACACTGTGGGGACTCACTGGTCCTCACAATAAGATAAGATAGGATAAGATTTATTGTCATTGTCATCAACAGATTACAATGAGATTGAGATTTGCTCGACTCGAGTTAAGATGCAGGTTATGTATATATACATAATATGCAAAGATAAAGAAATAAGTAGTACAAAATGAGAAATAAATAGACATCAGAAGATGGTTGCAGCGCCTGGAGGTGTCGCAACAGAATTTACATTTATAACAAAGTGGTGTCAAGAGCAGAAGTTCTTATGCCTTTGAATTTAGTGCCATGATTGCCATCGGGTAAAAACTGTTTTTTAGGCGATTTGTCCTGGTTTTTATTGCTCTGTATCTCTTGCCTGATGGCAGCAGCTGGAAGAGACCATGGCCAGGGTGTGAAGAGTCATTTAAAATGTCCAAAACTTTCTTGTGGAGCCTGGAAGTGTAAATCTGCTCCATAGTGGGGAGGGGGAAGCCTATGGTTCTCTCTGCTGCCCTAACAACCCTCTGGAGCGCCTTCTTGTCCGCGGATGTGCTACTGCCATACCAGACACACAGACCGTACGTGAGCACACTCTCTATGGAGCAGTGATAGAAGGCCTGCAGCAGGTCTGAGGGGAGACGGTTCTTCTTGAGTATTCTCAGAAAGTACAGTCTCTGCTGTGCCTTCTTCAACAGCTCCTTGGTGTTGGTGCTCCAGGTTAGCTTGTCCTCCAACTCCATGCCCAGATCCTGAACACTGGGACCCTCTCCACACAGGTCCCACTGATGGTGAGAGGCTGGATGAAATGCTGCAGAAATTAATGGAAAGTTCCCACAAAGATAAAGAAACAAGAAGCCGTTTCAGCCTCTCTGTTGCAGCGTCACTCGTTTTTCACTGCGCTGCAAAAACAAAATCTTACCAAGTGTTTTTAGTTTTAGTTTCTTAGTACACTCGAAAAAAGACAAAACTAACTCCCAACTAACTCTTGAGCAAAATAAGAAAGCTTGTTTTCAGTAAATAATTCATGAATATTGATTTTAAAAAGCATGATTTCCACTGGCAATTTTTCGCTTGTAACATGGAAAAAAAAATTTGTTTGAAGTTGAAAAATCTGCCAGTGAAATTAGTTATTTTTATCAATACTCAATAATTATTTACTGAAAACAAGCTCCTATGTCTGAAAAGCTACTTGTTTGTTTTTTCTTATTTCCAGTGTAGTAAGATATTAGAAACTGCACAAAAAATACACATTTAACACAGAACATTTTCTAACAGAAGAGAGTAGGAGCGCAAATTAAGGCAAAATCGTGAAAACCGTTTAAGATTAAAAATGTTTGTAAATAATTTCTACCCAGAACTGCTCTAGTGGCACAGAGGAGTTCTGGTCCAAATTATGTAAAATAAAAGAGTAAAAAGCATAAAGAAGAGAACAGATCAGATCCGCATCGTTCAGTCGAGAAGTTTGACTTATTTCAGATATTTGCAGTAGAAAAGGTATAAAAATACTTGGTTGGATTTTGTTTTAGAGTGTGATTATTGCTGTTCAGATCAGCTTCGTCAGCCTGAAAGCTGGAATACTTTCACTTTGATCAGAACCGGACGGCCCAGTTCAACCATGACAGCCGGTAGTTTCACCCAGAAGGACCCGAGGAGCCCCGCCCACCCTGGTCCTGGTTTTGGTCTTGTTTCTGGTCCTGGTTCTTGTCCTGGTTCTGGTTCTGGTTCTGATCCTGCCCACTTTAATGATTTGTTAAATGTGATGAATCTTGTTAATCTACTCTTAGCTTTGCGTTTTAGCGAGAAGGTTTTTGCTGTCGCACAACGCTTCCGCTAACGGCTATGCTAATGATGCATGTATGCTAAGAGCTAGTTTTAGCTGTGCAGGTTGACATGAAGCGCCCAGAAAATAACAAACTGTCCAAAGTTTGGTAACATTTTAAGCTAAACCAAGACAACAACACAGCAGAGTTTAGAATTAGCTTTCTGCGTTAGCGTAAATGTTGCAGCAGCTGAACAGAAACCACCGGCCGCAGACATCGATCTCAGCCGTCGTTCATGTTTGTTTGCAAAATACGTTTAGGTAAATATGTGACAATTTGTCAGCTTACAGAAGACAAGGAACGAGGCTTTGGCTTTCCATGAACCAACTAATCACAGTAGCTGTCTGTCAAGGTGCTAGCTAACACACCGCTAGCTAACGTTAAAATAGCAGCGATGCAGCAGCTACTGTATCAGGTAAAGATAAAAGCAGAGCAAGATATTGATGACAGCAGACGAAACATTTATGACTTAAATCAGATTCTTGGAGTGAATATCTCAGGTCTGAAAGTATTTGTAGTCGTTAGTTTTATTTAGTTGGATCGTTTCAGAGGTGAAGCTGGAGATTTGACATGGTGTTGAATTTAAGCAATAAAATAAAAAATAATCATTAAATGAGTTGCTAAAGGTTTGAAAGGTGTAAGTAGTTTCTGCAGAGCCTGATGTTTATAGTTTTTGTCTGATTACTCGATTAATCACCTGCATAATTGATAGATTAGTTGATTACTAAAATAATCATTAGCTGCAGTTCCAATCAAGTTTCCTGCTGATCTTCATATATACATGTATAGATATTCATAAATGTATGAATGTAAGGATGATTGTGGCTCTAGTGTAAATATCTGAGTGGCCAGTTTCACTGGAAAAGTGCTAAAAGCTCAAATCATTTATTACTCTACCATGTATGTAATGTCGCTAAATGTCTTGTCGCTAGTTTTAAATGTAACAGAAATCTTTTTTGCTAGTGATTGTACAGTATTATTGCACCTTAGTAGGAAGATCAGGACTGTATGTCATTGAGCGCTCCTGTCATTAGAGACATTGTTGTGAATATATTTACGTTTTTTGTACGCGGTGTTGAGCCTAATCTGGTGCGGCAGGAAGCTGATGCCGGGTCTCTGCGTATTTTCAGAGCGCTGTCAGAAAGTCTCATTGTACCTCTGGAGTTAAAGATGGAGGAGTGGAAGAAAGCGGCGAGCCAGCTGGACAAAGACCATGCCAAAGGTAGGCCCCGCCCCCTGCCGCCGCACACAGCCAGTCCCCGCCCTCATTTACGACTTCCTGTTCCTGTTCAGAGTACAAGAAGGCCAGAGCCGACATCAAGAAGAAATCCTCAGACACCATCAAGCTGCAGAAGAAAGTGAAGAAAGGTGAGAAGCTGCTTTCCTGTCCGCTGAAAACCTCTGAAGGAGGAAACGAGCGGCTGCTAGCGGCTGCTAGCAGCTTTGGCACTGAGGCAGCAGATAAAATGGGGTGTTTGGTCACTTCTGTTACGCACTTTGAATGTCAGGCTTGTTCAGTTGATTGGAACCTGTCAATCAGTTCAGTGGGTTTGTGGCAATTTGTCCAGAAGTAAACAGTAAACATCCCTTACCTGGAGGACAATGTTTTTGTGTCTACCATGCGCTGCCGTCTGGCTAGATTTGATGATTGTTTGCTATTAAATGGTCATAGAGATTTGGTGGAAAATAATCAGAAGAAAATGTTTAAAGTTGTCAGTGGGGAACAAGCAGAAGGCAGCTTTACACAGAGCATTTAGATGGCGGAATGGACTTTATTCTATTTCTGGAAAAATGTAAAAGAGGATAAATGCCTGCAGCCGACCTGAGAACAGCTGAATACAGATCAACGGTATTAAAACACCGTGTTTGGATGAAGGTTTTGTCATCATTACATCGTTGGTGTGATGAACAGATGTCCAACCAGGTGACCCGTCAGCTCTTCAGTTCGCCAAACGGCACACGCGCGCACACAAAAAGTTCCTAAACCGGCGACCCGCCAGAACCGCACACGGTAAAAAGCTCTCAGAACTACGGGAGGATTCAAACTCCGCTTGTTCATTTTAAGCTTACAGAAAAAGCGCCAACATGCCAGATTTACAAAAGTCAACTGACCAATAACATTTAGGCTTTGTGCGGACCTCCAGGACTCACACAGACTCGCTACGTATAAGATGTTTTGACACAATAGATCTTTATTTTCTCCCACATGTTGTTAATAGTAAAGAGGGTTAGATAATGAAAAAAATTCAAAAATGATTTTTTTCTGTTTTACTGAAAGGAAAATCTGAAGGTACACACAGTGCGTACAGCTGCAGGCGCCCTGTGCTCAGATACTTATTACAAGTCCAAAATACGCACAATACAGCTACAGGATAGATAGATATGACAAAAATCACAACTGGTCAAATATTTGGAACATTAAAAAAATAATAATAAAATAGAAATCAAATATCCTCCAGCAATACCAGTTTAGAGCAGCAGGACAACCTAATGGTTCCAGTGCATCAGCAGCAGCAGCGCTATCTGGATGCTGTGGGTCTAAAACCAAAACCCAGCGCAGATTATATTTGCTGCATGTTCCACAAATTGTGCAGGAAAAAGATGTCAATATTTTTGCAATAAAAACAAAATAAAAAACACCATGAATAAACTTTAATGTGATTGTTATTTAGCGGACAAAAATGAATTTCAACAGCCAATAGAAACCTGAAAACCATCAGCAGCCATTGGTATTTATGGCTACTGATGGCTGACTGGCTTTTGGAAGAGCAAAGAGGAAAAATAAAATAATTCACCCGATTATTTTTCGACCTGAGCCAAAATGATCTGCTCTGGGCAAAGTGTGGGTGAGCATGTGGTCCGGACTTGTTAACGGAAATGGGCCCGATGTTTGTTTTTTTCATCCCAACGCCATTAGAAAGAAAGAAAACATCGTCAGTTCTATAAATGGTGACAAATACAGAAATCTCATTTCATTTTTAGGCAGAATTGGTTCAGACCTGGACCAGATCAGAGTCCAAACCTTTTTTCAGATGTCAGAGCGGTTCATGATCCCAACCCGACCCAAAGCTGCTGAAAACCTTAGGGTGACTGTTATGATCTGGAGCCTTAGATTAGATTTGGTCCAGATCTCAGAGCTGGAGGTTTTATCTGTATTTCTGTCTGCATAGAAACACAGAGAGATGTCAGTCACAGATTGTCAGAAATGTGTGCAGCCTGTGTAAATGTCTGGCGGGACCAGCAGGGCAGGGCCGTAAAGTGGGGGGGCCAGTGGCCCCCTGGACCCCCCCGTTCTGGCGCCTATGGTGGTGTTGCTCACCCTGAAGCGAAACCAGTGATACAGAGTCAAAGACAGAGCCAAACAGTCCAAACAAAGTCCGGCTTTATGATGCTAATAAACAAGTAATTGAATTCATTTTTAGATGAAATAAAAATTTTATTGTCCAAAAGTTAAAATCAGCATTCCTTTGATCATTTGTAGCAACGATGAATCTGCAGATAAAAATCCTTCAACATGAGAAAAGCTCAGGCTTTCTGCTGAGTCAGAGTAGAGCTGATCAGGAGATGATTATTGATTAGCTGATTAATAACTGGAGGAGATTAATAGATTAATTTTCAGAATGTGAACCAGGCGAAGGTAAAACTGAACCAGAGATTCACAGAAAGTTTTTTTTTATCTTCGATTTAAAATGTTCAGATTTTCTTGTTCAGTTTTCTTTGAATTTCTGCTCTGTGTTGATCTTTATTCTCCGTTAACGATTAATCAATTATTAAATTATTTCAGTAATCCGTTTATCTGATTGTTTAGATCAACGATGTTAAAACAGCTGCCTGTGTTGTAGAACATCAGCAGAGCCAGCCCAAGGCATAAGCAAGTTTGGCTGCTGCTAGGGCGTCTCCAATAAATGCCTGAATTAAATCACAGGCCTACCAGGTTGATTATTTGAGCTGAATTGATATTTTCTGCACAGAAACATTAAATATTTTAAACAGTTAAAACTAAAGGTTTGTGAAAGTAGAAAAATAATTGTTGCCATAGTTACAGTCTGATGCACAGATAAATCTCAGCAAATAACCAATTATTGGTTTAAGCTCTGCCCCCCTCCCAGATTATACCAAACCTGATGATGATGATAGATTATTATTGACTCTTCTTTAGGATCAGCAGGTCAGACATGAAGGAGAACCAGGAGCTGTACGGATCAGTAAAAACTGGTTTCTGCTGGTTATTGATGATCTGATCGATTGATTAACTGCTGGTTTCATCTCATTTCTCTTTTTGAAGCTGAAATTACCCAGATTTAAAGTCAGGCAGCGCTTTAATAAATGTTTCAAACTGCAACCAGCAGACAAAGTTTCAGATGTCAGTGCAGACTGAGCAGATGAAGCTGGATGTTGGTGGAGCCTGCCCCCTGCTGGCAGCATCTGAGTAACGCAGCGTCCATCTGCCCATATAATAACTTGGAGGCTTTAACTTGGTGCTTTGCAGAAAATGGATAAATAAACGTTATTATGTTTTGATTTCTAAAGCTGTTTGGAGCTGACTGTTATGTTGAAGCTTCAGCTCCTCAGGATGTTTCTGGAGGTTTCTGTGAGTCTGAACCCTTGGCTCTCTGGTCGCTCTGCAGGGAAGGGCGACGCTCGCGGCCAGCTGGACTGCGCCCTGCAGGACGTCAACACGCGCTACGTCGCGCTGGAGGAGACGGAGAAACGGGCTGTGTGCCGCGCCTTGGTGGAAGAACGATCTCGCTACTGCAGCTTTGTCAGCATGCTGAAGCCGGTCCTGGTCAGCGCTCCGCCGCCTCACTCACTGAAAAACACACACACCGACACTAATACACACTCTAAACCTCTGGAACACATTAAGTCTGGTCCTGGGTGTTTTCCTGTGTGTGTTCCTGTGTGTTGGGGTGTTCCTGTGTGTGTTCCTGCGTTTTCCTGTGTGTGTTCCTGTGTTTTCCTGTGTTTTCCTGTGTGTGTTCTTGTGTGTTGGGGTGTTCCTGTGTGTGTTCCTGTGTTTTCCTGTGTGTTTTCCTGTGTGTTCCTGTGTGTTCCTGTGTTTTCCTGTGTGTTTTCCTGTGTGTGTTCTTGTGTTTTTCTGTGTGTGTTTGTTATGTGCTTCGGGCACATTATAATTATTTTTGCTTATATTTTTCTTTTAGATTATTATGTACTGACTTTAGTTGAATGGCTTTTGTTTAATATACTTTGGAGTTTGGATAATTCCTTTTTGTAATTAACTTGGTCTCGTTAATTTGTGGTGCTGTTGGACCGCCTATAAATAGGCTGGGTTCCGGCATGTTTGGGTCGGCCCTACCGCCCTTCCGCTCGCTCCGCCACCACCGAGGATGCGTCCTGACGCGGTGCGCGCACGTCCCCAGTAGCTGTCGGCCGCAGCTGACGTCTCCAGCCTACTATGCGGTATTTTTGTTAGCCTTTGTTTGTTTGCCGTTTTTCGTTGTGATTTTGGCCTGGTGGGACCGGTCGTCCTGTTTTCGATTCTTTCTTTGCAGTAAATTCTTTTTTGCTATAGTCCGGTACTAGCAGGGGCTTCGATGGCCCTGTGTAGGGTTGGCCCCCTGCTCTACCGTTTTGTTCTTTTTGATCGGCTCAAAAGGTCCAACTTTCTGTTAATACTTTCGGGATTTTTGCTTTTCCTTTTTTTTTGGGACACAGGGAACTGGGGATGTTTAATTATGTCTCTTTTCTCCACAGAAAATTAAAGTAGCTGAACCAAAAGAAAAGCTCAAGAGAATTTTGAAATAAATTTTTAAAATGTTTTATTTTTTGAACCCTCAGTTTTGCCTATGTGTCCTCAAATATGTTGTGCCCTTGTTGGACGTAACAGTGTTCCTGTGTGTGTTCCTGTGTTTTGTCCCTCAGGACCATGAGATCAACATGCTGGGCGAAGTGACCCACCTGCAGACCATCCTGGAGGACCTGAGCGTTCTGACGGCTGAACCTACCAAGCTGCCGGCCGCCAGCGAACAGGTCGCCTGTCCCGCTCCGTTTCCGTTTCTCAAAGAAAACAGATTTTTACTGTTCCTAGATTCAAGCTAGGACGGGGCAATTAGCCAGTTTTACTGATTGAGTTTTAAAGTTTTTGTTAAATCTGGACTTAATTTCCCTCCCTGGGTTTCCATAGTTCAGAGTGATGTCATCACCCAGGACGACCATTTTGTTTGACAGGCTGTGATTTTTTATTATAATTATGAGAGTAAGGTCATAATATTACAAAATACAAACATATTACGGTTTTAACGTCATCAGAATAAAGTTGCAATAGTAGGAAAATAAAGTAGAAAAAAAGGAATGTTGAACATTTAGTGAATGTAAAGAATAAATTTCGTCTCTTGAAGTTGTTTTTCTTCTCTTCAGGTGATTTTGGATCTGAAAGGTTCGGACTTTAACTATACCTACCAGACCCCTCCCGGTTCCCCTGGCAACATGTCCAGGAAGAGCAGCATCAGCAGGTAAAGCCTCACCTTTACAATCAACTATGTAGTTATTTATTGTTACACATTAGTTATTTATTATTAAATATTAGTTATTTATTATTACATGGCAGTTATTTAATATTCAGGGTCACGTTAACTGAATATTTTCCGTATTTGACTGTTTGTTTTTTTCAATGACCTGAAAATTTAAAGCCCGTCTGTCATTTTGACAGGTTATAGTTAACACCCTTCACTGGAGCTCATGGCCAGACATAGCAGTGTTTCTATAATGTCCTCAGCCCCCCCTGCATGTTTTATGTGTTTCCCTTCTGCCACACCTGGACTCAATCTGTGGGTGACTAACAGCCTTCTGCAGTGTTGATGGCTGCAGAAGAGGTCATACAAACATTTGGATCAGCTGTTCTGGAATAGAGGCTCATCTAAAGCATGCAGAGCAGGACTGAGGACTGGACCTGAGAAGCACTACAGTATAGACTTTACTCAAAGAGTTCATCTCAGAGGCAACTAAAATCCTTTCTGAATATCATCTCATGGACTCTGAACTAAATGCGTCTTTCTGACCGGGAGCTGACCGCGTGTTGAAGAGTTACGGACCGGACGCTTTGGAGCTTCTGGTTAGGAAACTTTTGGTTGACATGACGCGTTTAATTCCAGACCAGAGAAAACTAAAGAGAATGTTATGTTAATCCATTTATAGTCTAAACAGAGGAGCAGTCTGCTGCACAACCAATGCGGACGTGGCTCTGCCGCTGCGGAGAATTAAACTGAACTCACCCAGCGGTTTTAACAAATGGAGCTAAAGACATTACCCACCTGCACCCAGAAGGAGAGCGGTGCTCAGGAGCGCAGCAGACGTAACATCTCTCCGTTTCGGAGAAGCGAAACTACGTAAAAAGATTCTGGTAAAAACGCACGCCAGGACCGCGCACAGGATACAAAACTCGCAGAGTTCAATTGATCGGTTTGGATCATACCTACCATCCAGCTGACCGATGAACCAGCACAGATTTCTCTCCAGATTCGACCAGAAGGAATTTGTGAGGCTGAGCGTTCAGACCGCAGCAGGTGAAGTGCTGCTAATTGAAGTTTAATCGTTTAATTTCATTTATTATAAGTTATTGGGGCCACAGTCAGTGGTTTGTGTCACTACAGAGAAAAAGGTAGATGCATTTATCTGCTTTATGTGTGATGATCTGGATTCAGGTTCAACTGGGTAAATATTAACTAAAGCGCATAAAAATGCGGTTAATAGCCGATGTTGATATGATTATAATTTGACAAGTAAAAATAGAATATGACCGATTTTTTTTATTCTGTCTGTCAAAATGACGAACAGTTTGTTTCCAATCACATTTCTGTTATTATTACAGTAGTTATTATTACATTTTAGATATTTATTATTACATGTTAGTTATTTATTATTACACGTTAGATATTATTATTACACAATAGTTATTTATTATTACACGTTAGATATTTATTATTACAAATTAGATATTATTACACAGTGGTTATTTACTATTACACGGTTGTTATTTGTTATTACACATTAGATATTATTATTACACGTTGGTTATTTATTATTACACGTTAGATATTTATTATTACATGTTGACATGCAGGTACAACTGTTGTTGTTCTGAATGTTTTCTGTCTTGTTGCAGTTACCAGTCAGGGTCGGTGAGGCACGTTCCCTCGTTGGACTCCATCAGCTGCGCTGTGGATGGCGTTCACCTGCAGGTAGCAAACAGCAGAAGAAGAATCATTCATTCATTTTACTGAGCTCTGAATGGAGGCGAGACTTTTAACCTTTTGTCCGTTTAGAGTCCAGGACTCACCTGTATGACGAAACTTTATGTAAATTAATTAATGGATTTACTGTGATCCCACTCTGATGTGGGGAACTAATGTTTAAACGTCCTGTTCTGGCTGGAAGGAGCTAACGCTGCAGCAAGAAAAGTTTAAAGGTTTCATGATTAGCTGTAATTATCGATAGTCATTATCTTACTGATGTAAGAACAATAAAAATACTGTAGGCTGCTTAGTCTTTATGAATGTAAGTAAAGTATCACATAAATGTGACTGTGTTAAAGCAGAAATGCATTCTGGGTAGATGCGTATGCTAGGAGCTCATTAAAAATCACTTTGGTTAGCTGCAATGAGGCTGACTACTGATGTTACTTCATATAACCCCAACCCTAAAACCCAAAATGTTCCCTTAGCTAGCAACTCTGCCCCCTTTTGGCTGTTCAGCAAACTGCAGGGACGGTAATTTTAACCTAAACTAATTCTACTTCCATTCCCTGCATGGAATTTCGAAATAAGAGCCTTTCAGGTGTGGTTTCTCCTGTGTAGCCTGCCGCCCCTTACCCGCTGTACGGCTGTGATGAAGGTGGGCGGTCCCTCAGCGAGGGCAACTCCCCCTCCTGCCTGAATCGCCATGGCAACCACATCCCTGTCACCAGCTACAGGCGGCGTGGCGCTCAGAGCCGCCGGGTTAGCCGCCTAGACATGAGCGCCGTGAGGATTACAGTTAGTACCAACATCATGACATCATCATGACCCCTCCATATTTCATGACCCCCCCCATAGTACCTCATCATGTTGGTTGACCTCGATTTCCTGTTGGTCGCCTTGACTTCCTGTTGGTCGCCTTGACTTCCTGTTGGTGACCTTGACTTCCTGTTGGTGACCTTGACTTCCTGTTGGTTGCCTTTAGACCTATCCATCCAGCATCCAACCAGCATCCACCCAGCATCTAACCAGCATCCAACCCAAACATGATGTTGTTTCTGACAGTAGGTTCTGGTTCTGGTTCTGACCCGGTTTTCTGACCCGTTGTGTGTGTCAGGAAGCAGTGGTTACCACCCAGCCACCTGCAGGGAGCGCAGAAAATGGCCTGCTGGCCCCACCCCACGGCGCCTACATCCATCAGCACGGCGAGCGAGCCAGAGCCATGTCAGCGTCTGGGAAGGTAACCAATCGATCACCAATAATATTATTTTTATTATTTGACCAATCGATCCGATGTGTAGCCTCTTCAAAATAATCTGAATGAATCAGTTTCCATCCAGGACCAAGCAGCTCACCATGGAGGAGAAATGAAAGCTGGAGAACAACAAACTGCAGTAAAACCGAATCATCTGAATATTAAGCTGACTCCGTCCTCTCCTCCCTGCAGTCGTGCTCGGCGCGGGATCAGCTGGCTTTGACGTTGGGTGCGTTGAATTCGGACGCCCCGAGGAGCAGCAGGGACTCTCTGCACTGTTCGAGCGGCTACAGCACCCAGACCACCACGCCGTCCTGCTCCGAGGACACCATCCACACGCACAGTGAGTCCAGAGACGCAGCGCAGCCTGCACCTGACACCTGAACGCTGGGTTCAGCTGCTGCAGCTGAACGCTTCCTGTTTCCTTGGTGAACTTCCTTCCCTCTCTTCTGGCTATGAGGACAGATGCTCGTCTCTAGGTTACGTCTTCTCTCATTTCCTGTCTGCTCTGAGGATCGAAATCATTTCAGGAATAAAATAATAATTTTCTGGTTTCAGGTCAGTTAGAATCAAAATAATTATTTCTGTTTGCTAAAACTGGGTTTAATTTGATCAGGAAGGTGATTTATCTTATCAGCATTATTTTAATGTAATGAATATTTATCATTCCTAATGGCTCAGTGACGTATTGGTCTGTTATTAACACTAAGCTTATATTTGATTCATTAATGTCACTGGGGGATATTTTATAAAATTAATGTTCTCAGTGTTTAGGGCAGCGTTGGGCAACTCCAGGCCTGGAGGGCCTAAAAGTCTCCTGCAACTTTTAGATGTGTCTCTACTTCAACACACCTGAGTAAAATAATGAGGTCATTAGCAGGACTCTGGAGAACTTGACTGCACTTAGGAGGTGATTCAGCTGTTGGATTCAAGTGTGTTGGACCAGGGAGACATTTAAGAGTTGCAAGACACCGGCCCTCCAGGACCAGGACGGCCCACCCCTGTTTTAGGGTGTTAGAAAAACATTTCAAAACATAATTATTTTATTTTAGTTTGCCTTGTTCCTGCAGTAGAAGGCAGAATATAATAAAACATTAACTGTAAATTATACCATATAATCGTAAATATTTTAGTTAATCTGTTTCAAGAGAAGAGAAGGGGGCGTGACCTGTAGCTGTTGGGGGCGTGGCCTGTCTGATGGGGCGTGGCCTGTCTGATGGGGCGTGACCTGTAGCTGCCGGGGCGTGGCCAGCAGCAGTTTATTGAAAGTGACAGCGATTCTTCAGCGGCTGAACTGGCAGAACTGATCAGACTGAAATTGATTATCTAACAATAATTTTAGATCAAATATTTAATTAATATGTTTTGACTAGGCCATGGACCATCCTAAGCTGTGCTAGGAAGCATGATGGGAACAGCTTGAATATTTCTCTCTGTCTGTTTTGTTGTCTGCAGCCGACTACGAGTCGATCTCTCTCCACGGAGACGCTGACTCCGCCCCCTTCCACCAGCTGTACGGCAGCCGCTCCGACCTGGACAAGTCCTCCACCCTCCCCAGGAACTCGGACCTGCGCTTCCAGTTCAGAGACTTGGCCCATTCCAAGCGGCCGACCTCCACCGTCAGCCTGCTGGCCGACGGTGAGCCGAGTAGCGGCGGCCATCAGCACGCCGTTCACACTGCCACCATCCGCCGCAAGCCGTCCTCCAAGCTGGCGTATCGCCGCGGCACCATCAGCGGCGGCGTGCCCATCCCTATCAGCACGCCGCAGGTCCCGCTGTGGGCCGGCGACGACGGCGTGTTTAGGGCGCCCCCCGCTGGCGGCTTGGGCCACAGCATGCTGTGCACCTCCACCCAGAGCCTCGTCTCCCTGCCTTCCTCCTCCTCCTCCTCCTCGCCGTACTACCAGTTCGTTCCGGGTCACATGCCCGTCCCCGCCGTGCCACCTCTGCCACCAGGGGGCGGCAGCATCAGGCAGCAGCAGCAAAGGCTGCAGCTGCAGCAGCAACAGCTGCAGCAACAGAACCAGCAACAACAGTTTCAGCAACAAAATCAACTGCAGCAACATGCACAGCTGCAGCAACAGAGCCAACAGCTGCAACACAATCAGCTGCAGCAACCGCAGCAACATAACGAGAAACATGCACAGCTGCAGCAACAGAGCCAACAGCTGCAGTTGCAGCTTCAAAACCTGCATCTCCATAATCAGCAGCTGCAGCATCAGCAGCAGTACTGCCCAGCTGCAGCAATCCCACCGCCCGTCTCCAACCAGCAGGACGCTGCAGGCGCCGACATGCTGACGCTCATCAGGAAGGTGAAGCTGAAAAGAACCCTGACCAACGACCGCTCGGCCCCTATGCTGCCGCCGCCGCCACCGGGCCTCTGAGGCTGCAGCAGCATCACGCAGCATCGTGCCACGACGGCTCCTCTTCCTCTGACAGAGGTCCATGTTCGCGTTCTGACCTGCAGCTCGGTTCAGACTCCCGTTTCCATAGTTACTGCAAAACAAACCGTTCGGGTCGCGGATCCCTTGTTGGGCCGGGTGCGTTTGATTCGTTGCCTGCAGACTTCCAGCTGGGCGGGGCTTAACAAGCTCCTCTGTTTCATAGTTGGTCCTGCTGTGACGTATAGTTGGTACCGGACCGGGTCACAGGTCCGATTCCCCCCCAGCTAAAACCAGACTGTTTCCATGGAAACAACTAAATTTGTTAATGAAGACGAATGTTGGCTTCACTGTAAACAATCAGAAGGTTCCAAGCAGGATGGAAGTTCTGCTGTTAGCCTGTTAGCGTAGCGGTTAGCATAGCGGTTAGCATAGCTGGCTATGATGAGCAGCTCCAACACGACAGGAAGGCAGATTCTGACCTGATTTATCTCGTATTCCTGAGAAAATAGTTTTTTAAAATCCAAAACTGAATTCTTGTAGATAATTCAGAGAAATATTTTACTCTGTAAAGGTTATTTTGTTAAATTAAGATAATAATGTACCAAAAACATGTTTTGGGTTTAATTTTTGTTTAATTATTCATGTTTTTTAAATGCTCCAAACATTTTTAGACTAGATGTTTGGTTTTATTCTTAAAAGTTAAAATATGCAAACATTTAGTTTATTTTCCCTCAGTTTCTTTGCAGAACTGATTGACTCTTTAATGTTGATTCAATCGTCTTAAACTCATTTAATATTAAATCAAGTGAATTAATGAGATTCTGCGCTGGAAGGAGGAGCTATTCAGTTATTAAAGTCAGAAACAGTTGAGTAAATAAAAAGCTTTTAATTTTATTTATTCCAGATTTAAATGATTTATCTGCAGAGTTTGGTTGGGCTGAAAAAGCTGGTTCTGTTTTCACCCTGGCCCGGTTTCATTAAAGTGGAGCAGCAGATTTCCGAACATTGGAGGTTTTTTAGTTTTAGTTTTCTTCCTCAGTTGTTAAAGTTTACAGAAATAAATCAGGACGTTTTTGCTGAACGTCTTGATTTTATTATGCAAACATTTTATTTGGTAAACTTTCCAAACTGATTTGTGTTTTGCATCGCAGCTTTTCTGATCAGCTGATTGGCTGTTTGGACCCGACTCTTTCCTGTGAATATTGGAGCTTCTGTTCCTAGAAGAGATTTTTGTACAAAAATATTTCAGTTGATTTGATGTTTTGCCGCTCAGCTTTAAGGAGGAAACCTGATTGGACTGAACGCAGGAGGTGGACCCGTCTGGTTCTGTTTGGGATCAAGAACAATAATAATAATAATGAGAATAATGACAGCTGTCTTTAGTGTTTACTTTGATCCGTTTCTACTAAAACTGGAACTTCCAACGTTTGTTTTGGGTAAAGCTGCAATAAAAACTTGTCCAGAATTTTGCCTCCAGTGTTTATCAGGAAATCTGGTTATTATTATTATTGCAGGTTTACTTCGGTTTCATGACGTTTTTAAACTGGAAAACATTTCCTCTGACTTTTATCTGAAACGTTGGATCATTTTGTTTTGTTTTGCTCTGAAAGTTCAGTTGTTTCATATAAACTCCAGCAGGAGAAAAGTCTAACTTTTGGATCTGAAACTAAATGTTCAACTTATTTTGTGGAGAAAAGGGTAAAGTGATTTCCAGACCAGCTTCTCTGAAACCCAGAACTTTGTGCCTGAAACACGTCGAGAGAAAATTCAGAAAAACTTCATTTATAGGAAAGCTTGCAATGCAGCCAGCGACCACAGAGGGCGCTCGTTGGTTCAGTGAACTGGCTCTTAACCAGTTCAGACTGGTTAAAATGACTTGTTTCATGTTCATAGTTCAGCCCTAGATGTTTTTGAAAAGTTCCACCTTGAACCAGTTCGTTCATTCATTCATTCGAGAATCGTATTGATTAGGACCTGATCGGCATATTGATTAGGACCTGATCGGCGTATTGATTAGGACCTGATCGGCATATTGATTAGGACCTGATCGGCGTATTGATTAGGACCTGATCGGCATATTGATTAGGACCTGATCGGCGTATTGATTAGGACCTGATCGGCATATTGATTAGGACCTGATCGGCGTATTGATTAGGACCTGATCGGCGTATTGATTAGGATCCCATCGGGCCCGATTTTCTGCTGTCATTCCTAAATTCAGTTTCATCAACAGAAAAGGGAAATTACACGACAACATTTTTAATTCCATGTAAATATTTGGGCTGATTTTAATTTTGCTGTTTTGGTCAATAATTAATAATTATTGATAACATTTATATCTAATTTATTTCCCTTTTAACACCATAATAAACATTTCTGTTGTGCTTCCATTAAGCGCTTCTTCGTCATGGTCACAGATTAATCAACTGCTGATAATCAATAAATGAAATGACTCACTGGAGCTCATCATCAGGAAGTGTGAAGGGTTCAGTTTGATCAGCTGGGGTCAAAGGTCACACTGAATGTTTTAATGTCACCGCGTGATGGGATCAAATGATCCCTTTTCATCATCATCATGATGACTCGGCAGGAAGTGGATCTTCAGTCACAGGGTTAGGGTATCACAGCTGCAGTTCCTGCTGTGCTCCAGCAGGGGGCGCAGCAGACCGGCTGCTGAGTGTTTCAGCCTTCACGACCTGGAAGCTCAAACTTTCTGTTCTTTATATCTGCTGCTGATGGAGAAGGAACATTTTATTTCTAAATTTTTAAACATAAAAATAATTAATGTTCCAAAACTGGTTTGTCAGAAATACATCCTTTAAATAAAACATTATTGTTCTTATTTAAATTATCTTTTTTTGTCAGATTGTTCTGAAATATTCTGAAGGTTTTAGTTAATTTTGTTGTGAATTCAGACTCTGGAATCTTTCATGTGAGTTTCTACATTTGGTGATAAATAATCTATTATTTTCTGATAATAAATGAGAAACCCCTTACTGGGATCTGATGAGTCCTGTTGACCTCAGGATGACCCCTCCTTCTCTTTCTTACATTTTCTCACTAAAGTTTAATATCTGAACCATGAGTCAGCACTTTGCTGTTCTTCCCAGGTGACTCAGCGCCTCTCCCCTCCCCCACCTGTTGACTCAGAGATCAAACTGCATCCCTGAGGATGATGACGAGGCGCTGCAGCTGATTGGCTCTTCAGGCCGGCTCGGCTGTGACATCACTTTGGACCGGAACACTGAGTCCAGTGATTGTGTGCATCATAAGGCGTCTTCAGGCTGCGCTTTGTCTGCCTGGGGTGACCTTACCAGGGGCATGAAGCCCCAGACAGCAGAGTTCCTAGGATCGTGGAGAGGAGCAGGAGATCGACAGGCAGATCGCTGCACTGCTCTCGATTTACCAGTCGATCTACGTTCCCACCCTCATCTGTGGTCTTTTTGGGTCGAGACCGAAGGAACGAGATCGCGGATACAAGCGGCCGGAATGAGTTTTCTCCGCAGGGTGTCTGGGCTCTCTAGAGAGAGAAGCTCGGCCATCAGGGAGGGACTCAGAGTAGAGCCGCTGCTCCTTCACGTCGAGAGGAGCCAGTTGAGGGGCATCTGGTCAGGATGGGAGGAGTCCAGAGGGACGATGTTCCTCTGCTGGGAACGCCTGGAGGAGCCGGACCAGGAGGCTGGGAGGGAAGTCTGCTGACCCCGGCAGAGGAAGATGGACGGACAAATGGTTCAACAATGAAACATTTTACAATATCAGATACAGAAATGAAGAAGTTCTGTTATTTTGGATAACAGAAAATGAAAATAGATTTTTATTCAGTTTTATTGATCAGATCAGTGGTGATCTGATCAAATAAACCTTTACGCAATTAATAAAACAAGATCCACCTGACACGAATGTCAAAACATAAAATTAGATGATAAATAAAAATGAATCACTGCAGCAATTAAGTACATTTTGTTTTCAATATGTGATTTTAGTTTGAATTATAATAAGAAATAATGAAAACAAACTTACCAGTGAGGAGAAATAAATTTAAGTTTTTTTGTAATAAGACTAACGGCCGTTAAGATCACCATGTGACGTCATTGTCCATATTGAGGGGAGGAGCCAGACAATTTATTCAAAAACAGAAAGAGCACATTCCCATTAATATCTAAACTTCTCTCTTTCAATGGAGATTGATTTCATATTCTTGTTATTTTAATACATTTCAAACCAAATCTAAACAGGAAATATCTCGTCTTATCTTTCTTTGATCTTCTACTGAAGAGAGCCAATCACCAAGCAGAGACCAAACAAGGCGGGTCGGAACCAGAACCTTCCAGGACATCAGAGATGAACAACTCGGGTTATTTCTGGCTGCACAGCTGAGATATTTATGAACATGAAGATAACTAATAATATATAAGGCAGTGAACACGGAGACCTGCGTCAGAAATAAACCGCTGCGTCATTTCACAGACTCGTCCTTTAAATTTAGCATCACTCTGCTGCAGGAAGCCCTGCCTTTCACAATAAGAGCATGTTGAAATATGAAATATTTGTTTCAGGAAGTATTTAGAGAAAGGAACCAGAACCACCTGTGATTTCTCCAGAACTCTGTGTGGATTATCTTTGCTGCAGCTGGACGCAAAAGTAAAGAAGGAAATATGGTAAAGATTCGTTACTAAAAATCAATTTGTGCCTAAAATAAATGTTTGACATCATCTCCACAGGATGCAGCTGGAAATAAATCATTCAGTCGGTTCGGATCATTCAGACGAGTCCAAACTAAACTCAAATGTTCGGTTTCTGTTCTTCTGCGAGCGTATCGTCCCAAAGCCACACTGCCTCCTACAGGCCAGACTGCGTCATTTCCGGTGCTATGTTACTGAATGAGTTTTCAATCTCCTGATGTGTAAACGAAAATGTTTCTGAAAACGTTGTCATGGAAACCGGGCCATAACTTCGTCTGACCCAAATGTTCCAGTGAAAGTTAAAACGGACCTTTTTGTTGGGTTTGTTCTGTACATTTACATGAAACCACCGAATGTTTCCTCTGAAACGGCCCAGTTTGAAAACGGGGTTCCCCCTTCAGATACGGTTCCCCCATCAGATACGGTTCCCCCATCAGGTACGGTTCCCCCATCAGATACGGTTCCCTCAGCTGCTCTTCAGCGCCCAGGTGGTAAAATAAACACCTGCTTGTTCAGCGCTCTTGTCTAGGGAACGGAATTACGCATTACCACAAGGTAGGACGGATTTACGGGTAGCACAGATAAACAGAACACCTGGACTCGGCCTGTTCAGCGGGAACGAGCAGAAACTCGTTGCCAGGGAAACCAACCCGCTGAACTTCTGTTCCTCTCCGCTGATTGGCTGGCCGATGCCGCTAAACCCGCCAAAACGTTGTGCAGCCAATGAGGAGAGCGGAGGGCGGGGCTTGAGTAAGCAGCTGGGAGAGAGAAACACTGTAAAAAATAACAGCAGGAGGGAGAGGGAGGCGACGCTCAGCTGATTCTCTGGTCCAACAGCAGCCCAATGACGTCATTACGTGACTCAGGTGTGTTGAAGTAGAGACGTGTCTAAAAGCTGCAGGACTCCAGGTTCCCTTCTGGGACAGATGGATAATATCAAAGAGTCAAAAACTACCAGATGTTTTTCATCTGGTTTCTGGTTGCAGAAGCTGCAAAGCAGCAGCACAGAGGAAGATTCTGCACAGAATCATTAAATCTGCCCAGAGGAACATTGGCTGCTCTCTAGGACTCCACCGGTCCGGTCCGGTCTGGTCCGGTTCGGTCCGGTCCGGTCCGGCTGCCTCAGGACAACCAGGAGCGACTTGTCACAGCTGGACGCCATCAGCTCCAAGCATACTGCCAGGTATCACCTGCTTTCATTGTAATGCATGTCATTTTATTGCATAGTTCCTATAATGATAATAAAGTTTATTATTATTATTATTATTGTTATTATTTTATCTCTGTTAAGTCAACAATATTTTAATATTTATAAAGCTGCAGGCATTTTATAATCTTGTTTTAAGCTAAATAATCTGCCAGTAGTTCATTTTATCATTAGTCAGTAAATATTTACTGAAAACAAACATACTGGTAGTTTAGTTTTAATTCAGGTGAAGTCAGATATATTCACTAGAAACTCAATAAAAATAGTTGGTGTTTTGTTTTGTGTTTTTGCAGCATTTCCAGACCGAGCTGCTCGTCCAGAGAAGAGCTTCTGCTGTGACCTCTCTATCACCGTTCCTTGCTGACCTTTGACACCGACTCTGTGTTTGTGTCTGCAGCCTGAGAGACGGTTGAGTCTGAAACACAGAAGATCAGCTGAACAGGTGAGGCTTCGCTCCACCGCAGGTCTTGATGCTCGTTTCTTGTGTTTTGCTAAAATGTGCTATTTTTTCTTCGTTGTCGTTCCTACTGCTAATTAAATTTGATGAAAGATGATTTGAAGAAGAATTCAGTGTGAAACGTTTTCACTCCGAAAGCGAAGAATGTAGCCGCCACCCAGCAGCGCTCTGTTTAGGCAGTAAAGATGGCCGCCACCATCACTGGATGGGTTTTGCTGAGAGCAGCATTATGGTCAGCAGACGAAAGAAGCTGATAGAAAGCTAACAGCTAACAGCAACGGCCTTTAGTGGATCTGCAGCTTCTGACCCGGTTCTGTTTGGATGTTGGACCAAACAGAACCGAGTTGTGATGCGTTCACTGACTGCTTCATCACTTCATCAGATTTACCGTCTGGCTTCTTCTGCTGCTGAATTGTGACGCATGTCGGCTGAAACGTGACGTTCAGCTTGCTGACGTCTGGAAACGATGGGATTTAGTTTAGTTGGAAGCGGCGGGCCGCAAGCTGGCGCAGTCGATAGCGGTGTGGCCTGGCAGCACGAAGGTCCGGGGTTTGATTCCTCCCTCAGTCCAGGTTGACGGGTCTCTAAGTTCTCCTTGTCTGGATGGTTGTTTGTGTCTCTATGTTGTCCTGCGATGGACTGGAGACCTGTGCAGGTGACCCCACCTCTCGCCCTTTGACCTCTGAAGGTAGACAGCAGCACCCTCTGGACCCCGATAAGGATGAAGACGACGGATCTGGAAGAGGATCAGATTTGTTTTTTATTTTGTGTGAAATGACGGGAGGAACGTCGACTGATTCTAGAAAACTGCTGCTAAAAAGCAGCTCAGCATTTTTTACAGTGTGCAGTAAAAATCAGATCTGCTGAAGTTCATCCAAGAATCACTTCCTGTAGCGAGAAAGGCTTTCATTCAGAACCACGCTCCCAGGGAGAACCGGAACCCACCCGGTCCGGTCCGGTTCAGGTCGGTTCCGGTTTGTAAGGAGCTTGAAATCCTGGAAAAGGCCTGGATTTCATTGAAGTGTTTTCAAGGTTTGGAAAATTCTTGATTTCAGTGTAAGGTCCTTGAAAATTCTTGATTTTCAAACTGCAGTTAAGTAATAAAGTTTAATGTAAAGTTTGATTAAAAGCTTAATATTATTTACAGACATTTACATTTTGTACATATTTCATATTTTTTCTTCCTCGCTGCCTGGAGTTAAATCTGAAGTTTAAAAAAATGTCAAAGAATTATTAATAACAGTAAATGTTCATGAAATAGTGAACTGAAACTTTCTTTTGAGTTCATTTGTATTGTTTTAATTTATGAGCTGAATGTTCCTGCAGCTCTCCTGTTGTCGCCTGGTTCACGCGCTGGCCTCAGTGGCCGGGTTTCTCCGGATCGGCCGTTTCCTCCTGAAACACGGTGGACTGACCGCCGACCGAAACGCAGCGTCTGAAGAGAAAGTGACGAATGAGAGTCGAGTATTTGAGGATTTTTCCAGGAAGAATCTCCCTGCAGACGAATCTCTGCTCACATGGCTGGTCGTTATTCTCAATTCAAAGACTATATAAAGACAAAATATTTTCAATTCAGAAATTCTTTTTGCATCTAAATTATTGAATAAGTATCTAATGGAATAATAATAGAAACATTTTCATCTGTTAGAGTCTGTGTAATGAATTAAGTGACACTAACAGGTTGAAGTGATGTTAACCAGTAATTGCTGATGGAGACGAACGCTGTGGTTTCCACATCTTTCATCCCCATAAACATGGACTATTCAGACTGGGAAACGTGTTGCACAAAGAGAAACACGGTGTTTGTGTGTCCAGCTGGCCCGCAGCATGACTCCCTGCTCTGAGCTGCTTTTCAGCCAGAAACTCTCAGATTATTTAGAGAAGCTGCGTTAACTCGTCTTCATGAATGCTTATCATGATAAATATTGATATTTATCTGGAGTTGTGCTCCAGTTCGTTGAGAAATGATGAAATATCAATTGCTAATTTGAAGCAAACTTTTAAAATGTGATGAAAAGTAAAATGGGAATTAGACGGATTTCCATCTGCTGGCACAAACCTGACCAGAGACTTCCTGTTTCCGTTTAACGGTTAGTGGGGATTTGGGCTGGTTAGCGTTTAGCGGGGATCTGTGCCGGTTAGCGGTTAGCGGGGATCTGGGTTAGCGGTTAGCGGGGATCTGGGCTGATTAGCGTTTAGCGGGGATCTGTGCCGGTTAGCGGTTAGCGGGGATCTGGGTTAGCGGTTAGCGGGGATCTGGGCTGATTAGCGTTTAGCGGGGATCTGTGCCGGTTAGCGGTTAGCGGGGATCTGGGTTAGCGGTTAGCGGGGATCTGGGCTGATTAGCGTTTAGCGGGGATCTGTGCCGGTTAGCGGTTAGCGGGGATCTGGGTTAGCGGTTAGCGGGGATCTGGGCTGATTAGCGTTTAGCGGGGATCTGTGCCGGTTAGCGGTTAGCGGGGATCTGGGTTAGCGGTTAGCGGCTAGGAAGGATCCAGCTCTAGATCTGATGCAAACGAGTCGCCTGAAGCAACACAAACAACAGGAAAGTTTCACCTGTCCGGTTCGGCCGCTTGGGGAAAACCCGGATAAAAAACTGATTTGTTTTCCTTTAACTGCAATCAGCCGGAAATCATCTCCCTGCTAATAATTTGCATGATTTATAACACTGTTTCAATATTTTCCCTTCAGGACATATTTGCATAAAACATTTCCATATCAAACGTTTTTTATTTGCTTTCAAATCAACCGATCTGAAACTGAACGCTGCAAAATACAAAATCTTACCAAATAGTTTTGTGTTGTTTCCAGTGCAAATCTTGCTCGAAAGTTACTTGTAGTTAGTTTTATCTTACAGTAATAAAATATTTACCATAAACTAAACAGAAATACTTGATAAAATTTTGTGTTTTTGCAGTGAAAATATTTGATTTTCATATAGAAACAGTCTAAAGTTAGAGAATGAAGGAGAGAAAAAGACAGTAATGGATGTAAAATGTCCAAATAAGGACTTCCTGTCGGCTGCAGCTGCTGGTCCTGAGATAAGATGTCCGTTTGCCTGTTTGCTCAGCGAAGCCGATCGCTTTGAGGCTTATCGCTACCCATCAATCATTCACAACGCTCCGGATTACACAGGAAGCTGGATTCAGGCGCGGGGGTCACATCCTGCCGCCGTGTGGTTCTGGTTCTGATGAATGTTTTCACACCCTGCCGCAGACTTTAATGGTTTTACTGGGATTTTATGTGAAACATCATAAACTGGTGGTGGCTTTCATTTTATGTCAAATAAAAATCCAAACGAGGCGTCAGGAATCTGAGTTTATCCTTTGGAGTTGATTTCCTCCAGCCTGGAAACATTCACACTGCAAAAACACAAAATCTTACCACTTAATTTAGTCAATTTTCTACTGCAAATGTCTCAGTTCACCTAAAATAAAACAATCGAACTTCAGAGTAACTTTTCACAAACTTAAGTCAATAATTCTCAAATATTGACAAAGTTTTCTTCCTATGGCAGAAATAATCCCATTAGATTATTCCACTAATAAAATGGGAAAATGTGACAAAAATGATTTTTTGTTTTACAGTGTAAACCTCTCAGCTGCCTTTTTGTTTTACAAGTTAAAACTTTTCCTCCCCTCCCCGACCTGTTGCTGGTTCCAGCATGATGAACCTTCGTAGCCTGGGACTCGGATCAAACGGGTCGTAGTTAAGCTGAATTGAAGCCACACTTTTCAGAATTTTATTGACATAAGTTTGGATTTGGTTCTGACCCGGTTCTGGTTCTGGTGTGATGAGGGTGTGAAAACGTTGCAGAGAGAATTTATCTGATGTCTGGCGCTGAAGTGGGTCAGGTTTGCTTCGTGCTTCCAGAGTGGCTCCTGTAGACCGCCACGCTTCAGGCACTGGTTCTGGTTCTGGTGGTTCTGGTTCTGATTCTGCTGACGTCCTGCTGTGACCCGGAAGAGAAACTAATAAAACAGATTCAGGTTTTAAGTGGGTAGAAAAACCGTGAATGAATGAATAATTGAATGGATGGATGGATGAATGAATGAATGAATGAATGAATGAATGAATGAATGAATGGTCATCCAGCTGATAGTATCAATCAAAGCTTCACTGGAAATAAAAAAAAGAATCAAATTAAAATTCATCAGAAATAAGAAACTTTAAGAAATGATGAAATAATTTTATTGTTTATCAGGTTTTGTTTTCGATCTGATGGAGTTTCTGCAAATCTCCGGTTTTTATTCCAGGAATTTAAGTTTGGGAAGATAAAAAATGCTTTGTAATATTTTGTGTTTTTGCAGTGCACTGTCCTGATTGTAATTCAGATCATATTTTATTCACCAAATTATTGTTTGAACATTTTGTGCACAAATTGTTTGAAGAAACTCTCATGTTGACTGGCCGCCTGCGTTCTGTGGTTTCCTGTTACGCCGCGTGGTGATGCGTGTGGTGATGCGTGTGGTGATGCGTGTGGTGATGCGTGTGGCGCCGCATGGTGGCGCTGCGTGGTGATGCGCGTGGCGCCGCGCGCTCTGCTCTAGTTTCTCTCCTCCTGTGTGAACGGGTGACTCATGTTTCTTTACAACCCGCCTCTCTGCTATTCATTAACGTTTGTTTCCGTGGCGGCGGATCAGAGCGGACCTGATCGGACCTGACCGGGTCTGGACCGAGTCCAGAACAATCCGTCACGCCTCGCCGCTCCTGAACTCTGAGCTCATCTACAATGAGGTGAAAGGTCAAAGTTCACTGGGAGGATGGAGGCAATCGTCCAGCAGAGCTGAATTCTTCAGGTTTGATCTGAATATAGGCGAGCTGCGACCTTTAACCTCTGAACAAAGAGAGTGCAAGCAGTGCCGATGAATTTCTTCCTTCCTTTGACTGAAAGTTAAAGCAGAAACTTCCTCTCAGCTGTTCCAGATGTTCTTCCTCTTTCCTTTCACAGTTTAAAGAAATCGGACAGAAAACCTGCAGTCGCTTCGTTTGCTGCACTGTAAAAACACAAAATACTACCAAGCAATTCAGTTTGTGCCGCAAATATCTCAGTTTGCTGGAAAGGAGCTAAAAGTAACTTCAGCTTCATGTAGGAGAAGAGATTGTTTCACCTCAATAATTCCTTTATATCGATAAAACGTTTTAGTTCCACTCACGTTATTTCACTTGGGAAAAATGTTTTATTATAAGTGTAATAATCTGCCAGAGGAAGTGGAACTTTTAATCAATATGAATGAATATTTTATTCAAAACAAGCTCCTATTTCTGTTGTTTTGTCTCATTTGCTTGGTTGTATTTTGTGTTTTTACAGTGTTCAGTCTCCCTTCTTCCAGCTGACTGTGACGGTTAACGACTTCCTGCTGCAAACTGTTTGGTCTGCCTTTGACCTCTGACCTCTGCTAGGCCATGTCCCAGCCTGTCGGCCATTTTCTGCCTCCACAACTTTCTCTTCAACATTTCTTCCCATCGCTGCAGAAACGCCCGGCCTGCAGCTGCTGCACGGCAGCATGCACTGCAACCGGAGAGTGTGTGTGTGTGTGTGTTCTGTGTGTGGGGGTGTGTGTGTGTGTTCTGTGTGTGTGTGTGTGTGTGTTCTGTGTGTGTGTGTGTGTGTGTTCTGTGTGTGGGGGTGTGTGTGTGTGGGGGGGTGTGTTCTGTGTGTGGGGGTGTGTGTGTGTGGGGGGGTGTGTTCTGTGTGTGTGTGTGTGTGTGTGTGTGTGTGTGTGTGTGTGTGTTCTGTGTGTGTGTGGGTTCTGTCTCCTCAGCTCTGCCTTCAGTTTCTCTGTTGCTGTGAATCTTTGAGTCTCTGAACAGGAAAGAATCAGGAACTGAACCACAAACTGAGTGAAGCACGGTGGTGGAGGTCTGATGATCTGGGCCTGATCCCCTCTGCTGATCCAGAGTCAGTCTGTCCAAGCTGAAGCTGAGAGCTGCAGCCATGCAGGGACAGGAGGCACTACACTGTAAAACACTAAATCTTGATTTAAGCTTGATTTAAGTAAACATTAAGTAAATATTTATAATACTGGC
Organism: Xiphophorus maculatus; assembly: GCF_002775205.1. Taxonomy (NCBI): domain Eukaryota; kingdom Metazoa; phylum Chordata; class Actinopteri; order Cyprinodontiformes; family Poeciliidae; genus Xiphophorus; species Xiphophorus maculatus. Next base: position 6,179,251 of record NC_036462.1, read on the forward strand.
AGTTTTTTCCACTAATTAAACAGTTTTTCCCATTTTCTGTGAAATAATGTGCCAGTAGAATTTGAGCTTTTTATCAATATTAATGAACTATTTATTGAAAACAACTCTAATACTTTGCTGTTAGTTTTGTCGTATTTTAAGTGAACTGAAACATTTGCTCTAGAAACTAGACCAAAATACTTGGTAAGATTTTGAGTTTTTTCAGTGAATGGATGGATGATGGGCTGTTTGGGGATAAACGTCAGTAAATGTTGTTCTGTTTTAATGATGTGTTTAAATTACATGATGTGAGAAACTGATGAAGTCAGACTGAAATCAGCTGCTTACGGTTTGGTTCTAAAATCTATCGCTGCGTTTCGGTTTTCATGCACAGCTTTTCCATTCTGGACCCTTCTTCCAGTAAAGACAGCGCAGTTTATTTATTTATTTATTTATTCATTTATTTATGCGAAACAAGTCCGTACTGCCTCCATGCATTGCATGGCAGGCGCCTTTTGTTCTACACTCAATAGAAAGTCTCTTTATTTTTCTTTCTTCCGTCACCGTTAACGCGGCTCGTACCGCTGCGTGCCCCCCCACAAATGTGGTATCGAAACGTGCGGCTCGATGCCAAGAAGGGAGCTATTACTTTTAGTGGGATTCGGAGTTACCATGGCAACATAATTCGCGAAAAACGACACCACAAAATCCCATTCAGCGAGGCAACAAAAAAATCCTAAAAATACCCTATTTTTGAGGATTTTCTGTGTCGTCATGAATTCACGTAGAAATGCCATTCAAATGTCATTTTGTAGATACGTCCGTGATCTCTTCTAAAGTGAAGGCGGCACGTCGATACGAATTATGGTTTGTCCACAATTTGTCTCTAAGCGACCCAAAGTTTTAGATTTTTCGTAAAATGAGAGTGTAACTGACACCAACTGCCGCTCCGCTACAGTGAGAGACGGAGTGCCATTTTGACCCCAAATCATTTTTTAACTCGCCCTCACGCCCACAAATATCACCTGATTGGTATCAAACTCGGTCATGACATTGATACGCATGCCTGCTCCGGTAAAATGTTTTCGAAATTTCTCTAGGGCTTACGGTTTTCTGTCACGGTGCTTTAGAGCAAAGTGATGCGACAGGATTTGCTCACGCTCGCTCAAGCTCTCACCCCTCGACTTCCATATACTTCTGAAAAATTTCAGACCTCCACTCACACCATCTTTCCGTCATCGCTGTTATTACTGTGAGTGAGGTAGAGATATGAATCGCGGGACCATCGGAGACGACACATGGCCCTCTCATACGCTTCAAACGGGTTTCCAATACGTATTACGGTTCCCGAACGGGAAGGAGTTGTTCGGACTGCTTTTTTTGTCAAACTGTCTGGCTCAAACAGAGAATTCTGTCTCCCCCTGTGTGTCTCACTCACACCTGGCAGACCATTATTTACCATAGCAACGGAACACAGGAGGCTATTGGCTGCTGGTTAGGACTACAAATACGCATCACTGTAGTTCTATTAACTATGGCGGAAGACTCAGTTGAAACAGAGGAGGACTGAGCTGGCATTTAGAACTACTTGCTGCTATGGGCTGTATTTAACTGATTTAACCCAAACACTGTTACTCATAACATTTGTGTAGCTCTTTAAAATAAAGCTTACTGAAAATTTCAAAATAAATGCCTCAATATTCCTCTCAGGTTAGTGCACCGCTGTAGGCAGTGCAATAATAGCCTGTATTATCTTTTTCTCTCAGGTTAGGGAACTGCCTTGCGATTCACTGTCTTCTATTCTTTTCCCTAAAATAAGCTTTTAGCTATTTTTCTTACTTATTAGCCATGTTTAGGACACTGAATGTAGAAAGTCAATGTAAGACAACATGCTAGTTTTGCCCCACATGCTACTGACAGCATTTAGGCTTACATTAGCATTTTGGCTAATTTTAGCTTATAAACTAATTTTAACATACTGAATGGTGCAAGTCCATGTTAGTCAACATGCTTGTGACTCTCCACATGCTACTTTGTAATTTATTAGCTAAGGTTAGCATTGATGGTAATTTTTAGTAGAGAGCTTCCTGCTTTCCCATCGCTGTAGTGAACTTGGTGTTTACAAAATGGCTCAGCTTCCGCTTCAGCTCCGGTTTACTAGTTGCTGACTTATCAAAATCGCGTTTTTAAAGACGCTCTTTCACGGATAAAAAATAAATAACTAAACATGGAAAAGCTACACCAAGCCTGGATTCACTAACAGACCAGTAAGAACTTTGTGAGGCATTTTAAAGACTGTATCTATGAGCGCTACAAGTGGCTAACAGCTAGCACTGAGCACAAGAACATTTGGATGTTATTTACAAGTAATGGGTGAGTGTTACTTTTCTGTTACATTCTTATACAAACTTTACTGAATATTTTTTCTTCTAATTGTTCACATGTGCTATTTGAGCAGTATGGATTGATGTTGAGCTTCACTGGGGAACATGGAAAAGTTTAGCTAAATTGCTGGCTGTTCAGTTATGTTTTGGTTGGCTGCATTGTTGCTTTACTTGGTGTATTTCTGTTTATTTGCATATTATTGGATGCCTGTGGCTTGGTGTGGTGCATCGTTGCTGCATTGCCCAGCACAACGTGTGTTTAGTTCAGGTTTAGTTGAGTCTGTTGAATCCCTGACTGAAACCCCGCAGCACGGCCCTGTTGGTTCTACTGGAACCAGAACTCCATCATCTGCTCCACCTCCAGCTGCTGTGGTTCTCTGAGTCAAACCAACCTGTTCCCCTCCTGGCCTGTGGGGGCGCTGCACCAAGAACCACTGAAGGAAACCACACAAAAACCTCTGAAGACACTGAGAGCAACTTCCTTCTTCACCAGATGGAAACAAGATGGAGGCGTCAGATTTTAGTGTTGGAGGATTTCTGTTTAGTCTTTGGCTAAAGACCAGGAGCCATTTCTGCTATTAGCGCTAGGCTAACATGTTAGCTTTGGTTGTATTTACCCAGATTGCCATGCTCTGTCGTCCACTTCCTGCTTTTGGAGCGGTCTCCGGTCCGCTTGGCGTTCACATTCAAACTGAACCAGAGTTCACTTCAACCGAACCCAGACTGAGGTTTGGAGGACCAGAGGTCAGAGGTTAATTAGTGTTTACAACTCACCAACCGACCCGGACCTTAAAGGTAGACAGACCGGAGTTGGATTAAAGCGAACCAGAATCGAGTCGAGGCGGACCGAGTTGTTTTTTAGATGTAAGATTCTGATTTTAACAGTTTCTTGTAGGTTTTCTGGATAAATAAAATCCCATCTTCATGAATCTCTTTTCAGTTTTGATTTTCTTTTTTTCCTTTTCCTTCAACATTGATTGTCATTTTAAAAGGTTTGTGTGCAAGTCTTAGACTGACTGTTGGGAATGTTTTTATCTGCTGGCTCAGACTTTCAGTGAGAACAGCGTTTCTTTCTGCGTTGCTTGAATAAGTTTTTACTTCTCAAAAATTTCTCTCAGCTGCAGCAGCGAGTTTTTTCCGAGTCCTTTGGAAAGTAAGTACGGTAAACTTTTGTTCTGGAAACTTGTCTCAGAATTTCTGAAAGCATCTTCTGGCTTTCTCTTCTGCAAACAGACGCACGTTGGAACTTGGCTGTGGCTTCGTCTCCCATGGGAACGGAGCAGAAAGCGGCTCCCAGCCCAGGACCCGACCGTTGCTCAACACGTTGCAACAGGGCCGCCTGTGAGCTCACCAAGAAATACGAGCCTTCAGGATCACGGTTCAAATCTGGAGGAGCAGAAGGAAAAAAATGAAAGTTCAAGTACAAACGGGCTAAAAGGAAACAAAAAGGGGGATACTGGAGAAAATTACTTTTTCTACTCATTGTTCCTCGGTGGACAAAAACTGATTCGGGTCAGCAGCGATTCCAGCTTCAGTTCCTCGATTACAAACCATGGAAGGCAAAGGTCAAAGGGCAAGATGAGATTCATGTCCTCCAAAGTGAACAAACAAGTGTCAACATTTTATTGATCTTTGATCAGAGATCAGCGCTTCCACCAGTGACTTCATGAATGAATCCAGGATTAGAAATGTTCAGGTTTAGTTTTCACATCCTCAGTTCTGCTCTGGATTAGCATGGAAGCTAACTCTTGAATTAATGTTGCCAGAACTTCATCTGGTTTGGGGAACGATGCGAATGCTCAGAAGATAATAATTCAGTATTTTTCAGTCCATTTCTACTTATTATTACGTTATTGCAGCTTTAATGATGTTTTATTACATTTTAAAGCCTCATTTTATTACATTAGTTCATATTGTGGCGTTCCTTCGCCTTTCGATCATGTTTCTATAATCAACAGAAACATTTCCACTAAAAGTCAACAGAAAGGAATTGCAGGAGCTGCGATCAGCACAAACAGCAGCGCCGCTCTGGAGGAGCGACTTCAGGAGGAACCAGATGCTGTCGGTTCACAGCTTCAACTCCTTACAGTCCAAACAAGCAGAGAGAAGTCCAGAGGTCACCGGGGTCATCTGAGCGGATCAGAGTCACTTCGCTCCCCTGGAACAACTCTCAGCTCACCAAACATATGTGCGTGTGTGTGTGTGTGTGTGTGTGTGTGTGTGTGTGTGTGTGTGTGTGTGTGTGTGTCTGTGCAACCATCCATTTAACTGGCCATTCGTTCCAAACAGCGGATGTATCGACATGCCCTTTATTTGTAAAACAAAGCCAGTCTCTGGTTTCTCTTGTAAAAGCTAACCATGCTAACTATGCTAACCATGCTAACTGTGCTAATCATGCTAACACACTGAACCACAGTTATTCACCCAGGCTTTGGGTTCCTGCTCACTTCTCCTGTAAAATTAGTAAAACAAAAGAATAAAAAATGGACTAATTACAACAGACTGAAACCTTCTGGCTGCTCACAGATTTGATTTCACCTGGAAGGTAAAACTTCAGAAATACTTTGAATTATTCCAACTCTGGACTCATTTTAAAGGAAATGGTGGTTCAAACAAAATCTTCCACTTTATCAAATTAAAGTCTTGGATTACGGTTTGCTAAGGCCGTAAAACGGTTTGAGCTACTAACAGACGTATAAAAGGATCAAAGCTAAAGAGGTGATAATTTTCTGGATTTCATGACGATGCCACATTGTTTGATGTTAATCTAAAACCTTCAGCCTGACTGGTTTCATCTGGCAGATTGAGAAACGCAAACCAGATCTTATCAGGCGAAAGCAGCTAAAGTTTGAGAGCAATTCAGAGTGAAAATGATTCTGAGCCGCTGAAACCCCCAACATCATGCAACAATTTTAATTAGAATTCATTATTATAGAAAAACACATTTCAGTATATTTATTTACCTCACATTTTATGCAAACTGTTTTCAAGCCTTTTTCTGTTGATATCAAACCAATAACAACATTTTACTTTACTTAAAATTATATTATTGTTATTTATTAAGGTACTGCATCTTTAGCTTAAGACTGTGCACTGTAAAACATTTGAGTCTAGCTGTGGTTGAGGCTATGGCTAGCTAGCTGCTAATAAATCATTGCTAGCTAGCTAGTTTCTCATTGGTAAGTGTAAATTATCACCAGCTGGTGACAGGCGCCATCGGCTCACTTCTGGTGCATTGTGGGTAAAAAGATCAGCACAAAACCATAAAATATGTGATTTTCTGGAGTTTCGTTTAGAAGCTGGAGAAAGGACCCAAACACTGCAAAATACAAAAAAATCACATTAATATTTTTACTTAAGTACTTAATTTTAAAAGTATGTAAAGTAAAAGCAGCTGCTAAATGTTTTCCTTAATGTCTAAGACTGAATGTTTCGATATTAATGAACAGATCATTGATGTTTTTATAGTGTGGCAGTTCAGTTGGAAATGTGATTCTGTGCATCAGGAACCATCTGCAGAGTAAAATGAATCAAAATAAGAAAGAGGAAACGTTATTTTAGCTACAGGAAACTTTTCAGAATAAAAGATATCTGCATGAAAAAAGACGCAGCTATCCGAGGAAGAGGAGCTGCTCGATTCCAATTCGCTCGGCATCAACCCCACAATAAAAAATAGTTTATTCAACTTAACAGCGGGTCAATTGTGAACAATAATTCAATTTCCAAAACCTCAACCTGTTTTGAGCTGCATGGAGTTGATTTTTGAACCAGATAATTTGATGATGCGTAGGGGATAGCGCGACCCTGTTTGGAGGCCTTGAGTCCGTCGTGGGTTCGAGTCCCGGACCCGACGATATTTGCCGCATGTCTTCCCCCCTTTCCTGTCAGCCTACTTTCATATAAGGGACACTAGAGCCCACAAAAGACCCCCTGGAGGGGAGAAAAAAAACAAAATTTGATTAAGTCATGGATTATTTTCAAACTAACAAATCAAAGAAATGCAATGTGACGTAAAAGTTACGAAATGCACAAAAACATTGTAGAAATGTAGTGGAGTGAAAGTCAAAGGCAGCCAGAATTACATCTAGTCAACATGAACAATGTTCTTTGGTTCAGTAACAAACTGGTGAACTTGAATCACCTTCAGATGTTTTACAGTGCATGAGGAAGAGCCTCAACGCGTCGATCTCTTTAAATGGGAAACGAACGGCGAGGAGCTTCTTCTGCGCCAGAATCAGAGGAAGTTGGTGAAACTGCCGATCAATAACCAATAATCAAGGAGCTGGATTTCAGTCGTTGCATTCAGCTGGGATGTTCCGGCATCCGGTTACTGTTGGCCGGATATAATCCCATTCCCCGTCAGTCCTGATCCCCACACACACCCACACACACACACAGAACCAACACGGATGTCCTTAACGGGTAAAAACAGGAAGTTGTTCACGTCCCACTGCAAATTCCTAATCTCTCTCTCACACACACTCCCACACACACACACACACGCACACACACACACACACGCCCCCACACACACAGGGAGGGCCGGCTGGCATTGAGCTGTCAGGAATGAAAGCCATTCCTTCTGTGTGACTCAGCTCTGACTTTCTATAGGCTGAGGAATGCAGTGGGCAGAAGAGGAGCGCTCTGATTGGCTGGAATGAAACTGTGGGTCGGTTTGAATTGGAAGACGTTCAAGCTGCTGTGAAATGTAATATCAGAATGACTAAGAGGTTGCTTCCCTTTTTCCTCATTATAAAAACGGGACTTACAGGAATCTGGGAAAACAATGTCCCTGTGGCTTCGTCATTCCGCCAGAGAAAACTGACGACTCGCTGAGTCATGTTGGCAGCAGTCGATCTGACCACAAAGGAAGGAAGAGACTCCAAAGGGTCCAAAGCAAGAAAACTGCAGCAAAAAACAGCCACTTGTGCTAACCCAAGGGATTACAGAGGAGGAAGCATAACTTTACCTGAAAGGGAAAAAAATAGGCAAAACATGAAATGAGATGATTAAAGTTGGTCCATCATGTTTCATACAACCGGTTACGATGGATCTGTGGTCTAATCAAACATGGTCATTACATTTTTGATCTAAAATCATTCTGCCTGTTGAGCTGGTTCAGAGTCGCTTTAAATCCAAGAAACTGCTGCTGGCCACGCCTCCAACCGCTGCTGGCCACGCCTCCAACCGCTGCTGGCCACGCCTCCGACCACTGCTGGCCACGCCTCCGACCGCTGCCGGCCACGCCTACGACCGCTACTGGCCACGCCTCCGATCGCTGCTGGCCACGCCCCAGTCGCTACTGACCACGCCTCCGACCGCTGCTGGCCACGCCTCCGACCGCTGCTGGCCACGCCTCCGACCGCTGTTGGTCACGCCTCCGACCGCTGCTGGCCACGCCCCCAGTCGCTGCTGGCCACGCCCCCAACTCAACATTTACACTCTCACCTGAAAGGGGCAGCAAGCGGATTCATAATTATATGACAGTGCATCTTTGAAAAGCATCAGTGGAGCATCCTGCACAACCAACCAAAATGCAGCAAGTGGTTTCTGGATGATGAGTCAACAAAACTCTTTCAGCAGCCATTGTACAGCAAGAAAACCAGCTGACCAGATGTTGGAGATCAGCTGGGGTTTCTAGGCAACGGGTGGAGCTCTGATTGGGTTGCTAGGCAACGGGTGGAGCTCGGCTTTTAGATTCAAGAACGAGGTATCTGAACACATCCTGAATTTTCTTTTCACTTAATATTTTTGAATATTTAAAAGATTTTTCCTTTTTCCTTCTATTTTGGTTTAATTGGGTTTGATGTTTAGACTTTGAAAAGCTTCTGAAACTAAAACAGTTTTGTCTGAACTGACTGAAGTCCAATTATTGATCAGTTGGGTAAAACTGAACGTTGAACGGTTCTGACCTGCATCACTGCTACGCTGCCGCGCTGCGCGGCCGACCAGGAAACGGAAAGCAGAAGGAAAACATTCAAAGCATTTCTGTCAAACTGAACCTGAAACCAGATGATGTCATGAAACCAGGAGGAAATATTTGAATAATTCCCTCATGGATCAATGGTTTTCAGAATCAATTTGAACTTAAAATGATTTTCCCCAGAATCTTTGATTCAGAAAGAACAGCAGAGAGACATGAATGATTCATTTTTCCATCCAGTTCAGTTTTCATTTTATTCAACTGGGAAGTTTGAAGCAGAGAAACCAGCAGGACGAAACAGACGATCTGAAAACGGCTGGCTCTGAGCAACGGGAGGCGGAGCGGCCGAAACCAGGAACTCAGACCAGATGATTTCTAGAAACTCAGGAATGAAGGGAGAGGAAAAAACGAGACGTGAAGTCATAAAACCAAAAACATCAGAACTAAAACAGAATTCAAGATTCAACAAACCAAACATGACGAGTCAAGAGAACCAGCGATAATAATCAATAACTCAACGATAATAATCAATAACTCAACGATAATAATTAATAACTCAACGATAATAATCAATAACTCAACAATAATAATCAGTAACTCAACATGAGCCAAAAACACAAACGGATCAATATTCTGATAAATCACTGAATGGCTGTTGGACCAAGATCCTGGTTCTGGTTCTGTTCTGGTTTTAGTTCTGGTTCTGGTTCTGGTTCTGGTTCTTCTTGGACCTGATTCTCTGCAGAAACACTCAATCTTTCCAAGTTTTTTAGTTTTTTTCTGTGAATATTTTTAATTTGAAATAAAACTAAAGTAATTTGTAATTAATTATTCAGCTGGAAATAAATTATTTTATAATTATTGAGTATTTATAAAAAATATTAATTTGTTGCACTTAAAACATGAAAATTGCTAAAACTTATTTAGTTTCACTGAGAAATTTGCACCAGAAACTAAAAAAATATTTGTTAATATTTTGTGTTTTTGCTAAAACAAATTTATTCCGTTTCTTTGATTATTTATTAAATTTTTCCTTCATTTTGCCTCCATCATTTAAAATTTCTTTAACTTTGTTTCTGAAATGAAAACAAAGCCGACAGAATAATTAATCAGTTTAAAGTTTTATTATTAATGTTGATTTGTCTCATTCTGCAGCAGATATTCAAATATATTCATATCTGAATGAATCTGTGGCGTCAGGAAGATTTATCCTCTGGAAAAACCAAAACAACCAAACGATGAAACTCGACGAAACGTCGATGTAAAAATTAACGACACAAAATAATAATCTGAATTTATTCACTCCTTAAATTCCAATTGGATCCGTTTGGGTCGGTTTGAACAGGAATGAAGGATTTTAGAAAAGAAAACTGGAGCTCATTTCTGGTTAAAATTTAAATTATGAATATTTGCTGTGATGGTTTCTCTGCATCGACCTAAAGTGGTTCTGATCGTTCTGATCATTCTGATTGTTCTGATTGTTCTGATCTTGTTCTGATTGTTCTGATTGTTCTGATCGTTCTGATTGTTCTGATCTTGTTCTGATCATGTTCTGATCTTGTTCTGATCTTGTTCTGATTGTTCTGATCTTGTTCTGATTGTTCTGATCTTGTTCTGATCTTGTTCTGATTGTTCTGATAGTTCTGATCATGTTCTGATCTTGTTCTGATCGTTCTGATTGTTTCGCCTGTTTCCTGTTTGCGGAGGAAGCTGCACCGTTCTTCAGGAACAGCCTGTCCTCCAGCAGAACCCGCACATCCTGCCGACTCGCTGCCTTGTTTACCAGATTTTGTTTTTAGGAGACGACAGGAAACGTGTTTCAGCTAAATATTGATCACTTATTAAATCAATCAACTCATTGATTAGACATCGATTCCTGAATATTACAAAGAAATGAAGTGAAAAAGCAACTAAAATGTTTAGCAGAAGAACTTTAATAGACCAGAGGAGAGTCTGTCTGCTTGGGGGAAAACTTGGAGGAAGGACGATCTCAGGTGTTTTCACTCTGGTTTCCTGCAGAAGTCAGAAAGGACGTCAGTCTCTGATCAGGAGAAGCTTCAGTCAGTTGATGCCGACCCAATAAAATTCATCTCCTGCAAATAAATAAAACTCAACCTTTGTTTTTAGTTTCCACATAAAAACAACAAAAACCAAATAAATGCTGCTGCTTTTCACTTGCTGCCCTGAAACCTCCTGCTGCAGTTTGCTGCAGTTTGCTGCAGTTTGCTCCAACCTGCTGCAGTTTGCTGCAGCCTGCTGCAGTTTGCTGCAGTTTGCTCCAACCTGCTGCAGTTTGCTCCAACCTGCTGCAGTTTGCTGCAGCCTGCTGCAGTTTGCTGCAGTTTGCTCCAGCCTGCTGCAGTTTGCTCCAGCCTGCTGCAGTTTGCTGCAGTTTGCTGATTAATCTGATTTAATTTGTCAGATTTTGCTGTTTTTGATAGATAAATTCGTTTCTCACCTCGTCTCTTCCTGTCAAACGTCAACAAACCTTTTTGTGCTGCAGAGCCTCTGCGAGTGTTTTGAGCCTCACAGGAAGTTGTAGTAACCATGGAAACCGAGCTGAGCTTCACCTGTTTTTTTCCGGTGGTCTGCGGTCTCATACGCCGTGACTTCCTGCTGACAAAGGCGCCGCCTGCTTCCAGGAAAAACATCGAAGATTAAAGGAAAGACGAGTCGATCAGATTCCATCGTCACATCGGCTGGGATTTCTGCACGACTTTAAAGTTTCCTTCATGTCATAGAAGATAAAATCATTGAAAAACATTTTCATATGTTTAAAGTCCACACTGCGTTTCAGTTGAACCAGAAAAATTCAAACATTAACAAAGATTTTAACTTTTGCTGCTGAATTTAGGTCACGTCTGCAAAACTGGATCTCATTTTAACATTTGGTGAAAAACATGAAAGATTGTTTAGAGCTGCAGAGACAGGAAACAGTTTCCACTTCCTTCAGATTAAAGGCCTGCGGTTTAACTTCACAGCACATCAGCTGGCTCAGGGTGCACTTACTTATCACAGCGTTAATAAAACAGATTTTATTAACATCAGATTAAATGCTGGGAAGTTTTTATGTTGATGGCAGGAAAGATCTGCTGCAGCCGTCTGTGTTTCAGCACATCCAAAGAAGCCTCTGACTGGAAATATTTTCTTTATTCTCTTTGGTTTGTCTAAAAGCTGCATTGTTTAGAAACCTGCAAATAAGCTATGAGAATAAAATTGCATAAATGTATGACTTTATTGTCATGATATTTATTCTTTATTCGGTTATGAAGAACCGCCTCCCTGCTGTTTGTCTAAGAATGGAGTCCAGAAATATGAAGGTACAGAGAAAATATTCCTAAGATTTACAACCTGCATTAACTGGTAATTAATCTCCATCTTGGTCTTTTATTTGTTCCTAAATCATCCATAAACCTTTTATTGTGAAAGGTAGAGACACGCCTTAACCACAGAGCCTAGATAAATACACAAACACACACTCGCTCTGTGTGTGCTGTTAGATAACACCTAGGGAAGAAAATGTGCCCAACACCCACACTCTGTTTCCCATGGGACGCTCGGTGTGTGTGCGTGTGTGTGTGTGTGTGTGTGTGTGCGTGTGCGTGCGTGTGCGTGCGTGTGTGTGTGTGTGTGTGTGAAGGTGAAAGCAGCTGCATGAACACAGGTAGGATTCTTTCAAAGTGCGGAACCGCCCTTTTTTAACCACCGATTAAAAGTTACAACATCTAAAAGCATCAACCTTTCACACACTTTCCCAATCCGAGTCAGACCGAGTTCTGGTTCTGAGGCTCCAACATGTTAACATCCAACTTCATGTGTTTCCGGGTCGATCTTCCTCATGCAGCAGAGTTACATTTGGAGTCCCTCAGGGCTCAGAACTTGGCCCAGTTTCTATAAACGTCCTCCGTTACGCTGATGATACTCAGTTTTATTTGTCTATAAATCCAGATGAACTGAACTAGAGTTTGGACCTGGATGACTTTCTGGAGACCAGGCTGGTCTCTGGTGCTTCTCTGACACGTCCTCTGCACTGTTGCCAAAATGACTAAACATTCGTCCCAGCGACACGTAGAGAAACTAATCTGGAATATTAAACTAATCTGGAATATTAAACATCTTTACTATGAGAAAGTCCAACCATTTCAGGATGAGCTGATGATAAATAAATAAAGACGCACCAAAAGCGTTTTCCTTCAAATCAACGTTTTCTAAAGATTCTCTGATGTTTCCGTCTGCAGGTTTCAGATCTGCTCTGAAAACATTCGTTTACTATTCGCGTCTTTTTGTGAATAATTTCAGCTTGAACATTTTTCCCTGAATGGACTTTAGGTTCTGACAGCAGGATGAAGTCCTGGACCGAAGACCAGAACCAACCGGATCCCAAACGATTCCAGGACCTGACTTCTTCTCTCGGTTCTGGACAAACTTTCACGTTTCGTCCAAAGGTTTCTTTAGGAACAAACTGAGGCGATAAAATCTGAATGTTGATGTTGAAGTTTTGGTTCTGATAGAACCGGGTCTACTGGACCATCAGGAGGAAAACAAACTAAATTCACTTTTCGGGTTTTTAGAATTTCACATCAAAAATGGATTTTTGTTCATAACGAATCAACTTTTTGACATAAAAGCTCGAAGATGTTTTTGAGTCTTAACTTGTGAACCAAAAGACTTTATTATTCACATAAATATCATTTTGAGCTGCATGTTGCTGCAGAGCCGCTGACAGGCAGCAACATGAACGCTTCACCAACGCTCCGCTAATCTCCTGGGGCTTTCATCAGAGGAACCGCTTCGTTTCACCTGGAGCAGCGTCAGCAACGAAACTGAAACTAACCAGTCGGCCATGTTTCAGCACGGTGGGCTTTCAGGGTCAAAGGTCATTCACTCACGAAGGTGACCGGCAGCCTGGAGACAACCGGGACGTTTAGATGTTCCTCAGCTTCAAGAATTCACCCAAACACTTCACATTTAAACTTCCGGAGCCGACCGGCCGACCGTTGGAGATTTTTCACAATCTATCCAGTCCTGGAAAGTCCTTGGGCAGCGAGGAAGTGAAGTAACAGACCAATCAGAACCAGAACCAGAACGAGCTTAGCTGCTGGTTGATGAGCTGAGACAACAAAAACATGGCTGCCATCGTTATGGGAACGAATCAGCAGAAAGACTCGTTCACCTCCATCAGCTCTGAATGGAGGCTGTAGCGCACACACACACACACACACACACACCCACACACGCACACACACACGCACCCACACACACACGCACACACACATTTTCCCGTTTAGCAGCAGTTTAACTTTGTTCTTTGTTCCTGCATCAAACATTATGCTGCAATATTTCTAAATTAATGTTAAGTTATTACATTGTTTGGTTTGTCACAAGATGCAAAGAAACAGAGTGCTTTAAAAATGTAAATAAAACTGAGGATTTAGCAGAAACAGAATCAGTCGATTCAGTCAGGAGAAGCAAAACCAGAATATTCAAACATGAATGATTAAAACCATGACATGAAACAAACATAAATCCTTTAAACAGAAACTCAAACCACATCCTGAACCCACAGCAAGAATTAAAATAAAAATAAAAATATCCAAAAATACTGAATTTATACATTTCCTCCTACCATTGAGCTTTGGTCAGCTGTTAAATTAAATACTGATGAATCTGAGCATCTCTCCTGGTCGAACCTGAGGATCAGCTTTTAGCCGCGCCGCTAATCTGCAAACTGGAGTTCCTCTGCTCTGCTGATGGCGCTCCCTGAAAAATCAACGTGAGGAAAAAACTCACCGACGTCAGAAATCTTCCACACCAGAAGTTTTCCTGCCGTTAGAAAAACAGCCTGACTGGCGTTTTTCCAAAGTAAGAACTAACTAGCCTCACGTCGAATGAGAACCGAAATTACTGAAGAGCTACCAAAACATTAACACTGCTAATACTGCTAACAGCACCAGTACTGCTAACAGTGTTAGCAGTACTGGTGCTGCTAACACTGCTAACAGTGCTAATAACGTTAACACTTCAAACATGGCCAATACCACTAACAATGCTAACACAGCTAACAGCTCCATTACTGCTAACACTGCTAACACTTAGAGCTGAAATGATTGTTATCGAAATAATTAACTAATTTAGTAAGAATATACTTACTAAATATATAGTACTTAGTAATACTATACTTTCTTAATCCCAGAGGGAGATTTCAGTCCAACTCGGAGTCAAAAAGACGATTGAAACCCAAATGGAACAAAAACCTGACAATGTGAGTTTTGCATAATTGACCCCCTCTAAGAAGAAAACCTGCCTGTTTTCCAGGACCTGGAAAATCCCTGGAAAATTTCCCAACAACAGCAAAGTAACAGCAACCGTTGCAGAGATTTCTCAACTCCGTTTTTGTTGCCACAGCAGGAACATTCCTCAGGGTTGCTCAAGACGGACCGGTATTCAAATTGACTGACGCAGCAGCGCAGTATTTGGTTTTTATTTGCACGTGAGCAGAAGGCAGCGTTCCTGCTGCTTATCTGCCTGCAGCGGGCTTTGTTTATGCTCCTGCATCCACAGGGCCGTTGTCCGCCTGCATGCTGCCGACACGCAGCAACCGACGCCACACGGCGACGGTTAGAGCTCGGCTCCAACTGGCTGCATTGGCACAGAAACTATTTATTGTTTATTATCCACAGCTAATTGTTTAGTCGTGTCGTTTCCTCAGGCAGAAATGAAACTTTCCCACTTTAACTCTCTCCTTTCTACTTCGCCTTCCTGGTGATTTATTCTGTAAAAATATTTTCAAAAAGAATAAAAGTTTGTCATTGGGACAAAGAAACTTCATCCAAACTCACTGCAAAGCACAAAATCCAAATATTTCTGGTTTTGTTTCTGTTGTAAATATTTTATTTCACTCCAAATTTAGAAGAAACTTTTTATCATGATGTAGGAGCTTAATTCAGGTCAACAATTCTTTAATATGGATGTAGAAAAGCTCCGTTTTTCTGGACGGCGTGTGAAACATCTGGGTCTCACATTGAGTTCAGGGAAGCTAAAATCATAAATATTATAGAAATTATTCTCCTCTGATTTTCCCAAACAAACGTTTTACTTTCCTCTAACGTAGAAAGTTCTCCTGGTCCAGATCTTCTGCTCCGTCTCTGACCTCCAGGCCGCAGGTTCTGGTTCTGGTTCTGATGGAGGTTTCCTTCTGTTAAAAATCAGTTTTTAATTTCACACATTGCTACCAATAGTTTGATAAACATACAAGCTAACCAAACACATCGGTTGTCGTCGGTTGCTGGTTGTCATCGGTTGCTGGTAAATATCGGTTGCTGGTTGTCATCAGTTGCTGGTAAATATCGGTTGCTGGTTTATTTTGGTTGCTGGTTGTCATCAGTTGCTGGTAAATATCGGTTGCTGGTTTAGTTTGGTTGCTGGTTGTCATTGGTTGCTGGTTGATCGGCAGCTCAACGGTTGATCAATGTGACTTTATTTCCTTTGAATTCAATATTTTTGCCAAAGTGGTGGAAATGTTGCTGTCACTGTTTGACGTGTTGCGTTGCTCTGTTAAAGTTGCGTTGCTCTGCTAACTGATCTATCACAACGTTTGTTTTTTTAAGTGTTTGTTGGCTCTAGTTGCCTTTATTTGAAAGTAGTTTGACAGGAAACAGGGTAATGAGGGGGGAAGACATGCAGCAAATGTCGCCAGGCTGGGACTCGAACCTGTGACCACCGGCACCAGACTAAGGCCTCAATACGTGGGTCGTATTGAGGCGTTGCCCCTGCGCCACCACAGCAACCCCGGCAACCCCGGCAACCCCAACAACGTTTGGTTTTACAGGGGAGTGAAAACTTTCCGCAGGTTTCAGCTTCTTGCTCAGAAACCAAGAGTTTGTCCTCAGAGCCGATCAGCAGAGAAAAACTGAAAGTTGAATCATTTCTGAATGACGGATTGAAACTTTGCTTCGGTTGAACTGAGGTTCTGCTTTACAGGAATGAGTCAGTGCACTGCAAAACCACAAACTCTTACTATGTTCACTTGTAACGGCATAAATGGCAAATGACATAAGCTGCCAAAGGAACCAGTGTTTTAATCAATATCGATGAATTATTGATCTAAAACCAGATGCTACATCTTGCTGAGTTAGTTTTGTCTTTTTTGAAGTGAACTGAGATATTTGCTCTAGAAGACAAAAACCCTTTGTAGGATTTAGTGTTTTTGCAATGCAGATGCATCAATCACAAAGTTTTATCTCAATATTTTGCAGTAATATTTTATTCAAACATTTCCAGCAGAGGAGATCTGGACAAAAACCAAGGAGTTTATGGTGACAAATCAAAATTCTTACTAAATGATAAATGATGTAATAAATGCCCACCCTATTTGCAACATTTGATTATTATTATATATCATTTGCATTTTAACATTGTTGCAAAGCTCAAATTATTTAACTGTTATCAGTTATATTGCAGCTATGAACATAAAACCTTTACAGGCTCTGATCTTTGAATAGAAAACCCAGAAAGCGACGAGGTAAATTTCCACCTTCAGATCAGAAAAACACGAAAGCTGTCCTGTTACCATCCAGGGGGAAAATCGTCAGCCTCCAGAAAACCTCCAGAAAACCCCAGGTGAACCATGAAGGAGATGCAGATGAGGCTGTGGGCGTTTAGCAGAACTGAGCCGCTGTTTCGTTTCCACGCCCAGCATCGGAGCCACAGACACACAAACGGCTGAAAATGTGACGAAGTGGCAGCTAAAAAAAGATCCAGTAAATCCTGAAGTTACTGAACACAAACAGCCTGCGTTCCCCCACAGGGGATCCACGTTTATGGTTCTTAAAGTGTCGAGATCATATCTAAAACAGAATGAACAATAACAACAGTAATAATAATAATCTGTACAAAAGGAATATCAGAGCAAGAGAGTCGGCTGGTTCATTATTTAAAACAATATATCAAATGAACTAGTTGCTCCAAATGCCAGTTTTTATCAATTATTCTTTTTTAAGTATAATTTCATTTATAACCTTAAAATGAATCTTCAAGAAGTTGACCAAGTTATTGTGGCTAAAGTCTGAACACACAGTGATGCATGGTGGTGGCAGCATCATACTGTGTGGATGGATGTAAACATACATCCTGAGCTACAGGGAAGGTTTAGAAGAAATGTGTTAGAATGGCCTAGTCAAAGTGTGCAGAGATGGGAACGCTGATATCCATGGAGGCTCTCACTCCATTCTGACTGAATTTTTCATTTTCCTTAAATACAGAACCTGATGGTCCGGTCGACCCGGTTCTACTTGAACCAGAACATCTTCTCCACCTCCAGCTGCTGTGGTTCTCGGAGTCAAACCAGCCTGTTCCCCTCCTGGCCTGTGGGGGCGCTGCACCAAGAACCACTGAAGGAAACGACACAAAAACCCATGAAAACACTGAGAGCGGTTTTAGCGGTTGGAGGATTTCTCTTTAGTCTTTGGCTAAAGACCAGGAGCCATTTCTGCTGCTAGCGCTAGGCTAGCACGTTAGCTTCGGTTGTATTTACCCAGAATGCCCTGAGCTGTAGTCCACTTCCTGCTTTATACGTTATGTTCATTAATCCACCTTTATTTGTTGTGTTTTCTATTATTGGAGGAGAATGTCACCGGTTGGTTTTGAGTGGAAAATCAAATGAAATCATGAAATGAAGCAGAAAGCAGGAGGGGAATTACCTGCACCCTAGTTTTTCAGTTTCTCAGAATGAAACTACCAAACGTTACGACTCGTTTTTAATCATCGGGGATGCCAACGGTGTGTCAGACCTCAGAGTCTGAAATCTCTGAGGCTCAAACAAGCGAGTCTCACGCTGTGCAAGTCATCCTGGCGCTGAAGCTCCACATAAATCATTAAACTGCTCAGGATGCAGAGAGCAGCTGATAAACGTCTCTGAGGTGAAAAATATCTGCAGTTGTTGAGCTTTGAGTCTGGGGGTGTTTCCAGGCCGCCGAGGCGTTTGGGAGGAAACAGAGAGTGAGTCAGGTGCAGACCCCGCTCACCAGCAGCCCACTGCTCGAGACTTTCCAACGGAAGCAGATTTAAAACACAGCGTAAAAACAAAGAAACGAGAATAATCCATCTAAAGTGGACTTAAGGAGTTCATTTAGCTTTTTGTTCAGCTGTTAATCCTCCAAAGTTCATTTAAAGCTTCATCTGCTTCCAGTTTTTAAACACAAAGAGCCTTCAGAAAGCAAAGCAGCTTTAAGCTGCATTAAAAACACAAATCCTTCAGTTTCTCTGACAATAACGACGAGAGTTCGTTACTAATTAGATTATATTTCCCAAGCATGTAAACTATTAAACTTGTTATTGTGTTTTTATAATTATCTTCCAGTTTCTGCAGGCAGTTGCATGTTGCCATGTTTGGATTAGTTGACTCAAAATGACATCATTTGCAGTTTTATTCTTGAAAACGTTGAAGGAAATTTTGACCAGACTTCGTCTCTCTGCTACTTTGTCCTACTGCTCTCCAGTAATTGCTCAAAACCGGTCTCTGTGTTGCCATTTTTGTTTCTGATTTCAACCACAACTCACTAAACTAATAGTGAGTTTAACCGCTTTAATCTCAATTGCTCTACACTTTAGTAAACTGTAACATTTAAAATATGGTGGGACTCAACTGAAATGTGAGTTTGAAAGTCTTATATAAGAAACATTTTCAATTTAAAACCCTTTTTATACTGCTAAATTACTGATCATAAAGGTATTAGAGTTTTAATAAGATATTTATAGTTTTAATAAGATATTCATAGTTTTTAATGAGATATTTATAGTTTTAATAAGATATTTATAATTTTTAATTAGATATTTATAGTTTTAATAAGATATTTATAGTTTTTAATGAGATATTTATAGTTTTAATAAGATATTTATAGTTTTTAATTAGATATTTATAGTTTTAATAAGATATTTATAGTTTTTAATGAGATATTTATAGTTTTAATAAGATATTTAAAAGGCTTATAATTATTAATATTAAGATAAGTATCACAAATCTGTGCAGCCAGCTGAATTGTGGAGCGCTGCGCTGCGCTGCGACAGCAAACACAGGGCCGTAACGCAGAACCTGGAGGCTCGGGCAGGGGGAAGGGGGCCTAAAATCCTATTTATAGGTTTCCAGACAATAGAAACACAGAAACAAACTCAAATTACTAAAGTTTTTTTGTACTGTTGTAACTAGCAAACAATCTCCCCTTCAGTTCAACATTACCAGTGGAGACACATTGTTGATGTTACTTTATAAAATAACTTAGTTAAGTTTTGGCAAAGATCAATGTGATTTTCACAGGAGGCGAAGCGTCGTTGTTAGCAGCTGCTGAAAGTAACTAAAAATGTTACTTTTAATGTATCTTAGTTACTTTCCTTATCAAGTAATCTAAGTTACTTTTTCAAGGAGTAATGAGTAATCTGATTAAAGTTACTTTTCAAAGTAACTATGCCATCACTGCCTATAGCATCTGCCCATGTGCACCAATCAGGAGTGTGAATTATAACCTGTTAAATGACCGACAGGAAAACTGGTCAAATATGGAAAATATTCAAAACACGACCTCTGGGCTGAACAGTTAAACTAGCATCAGATCTAGAAACAAATTCCTGAAGCCTGAAGATTCATTCAGTCACTCTGTCTGAATGAACGGGTGAACAGTTCTCTATTTGCTCCTGAGCTTCCTGAACATTTCCAGCATATTTCTACTTCCTCCCTGACTTCCTGTGACGTTCGTCTGAACGGAATATTGTTGATCAAAAAAGTGTCTTTTAAGACGATCCATCGTTTTTATCCCTGCAAGTTTTTCCTTCAACGATACAAAAGAGAAACTGACGCGAACTGTTCATTCTGCCAACTCTATGAAGAAAATCTCTGTCATTTATTCTGCTATTATCAATCTAATTTTATTAGTCGCCAAATATCATGTACATAAATCTAAATTCTCAAATCAGAAACCTCGTTTTTCAGCCTTTACAGAGGAATTCAAACAACACATCAAATTTCTCCAGTATTCAAAAAATAGAAAAGCCATTAAGACAATGGATATGTGCTCTCACTTTAACATCTTTCTGGTTCTGGTTCAGAACCAGAACCAAACGAGGAGAAGCAGCATTCAGCTTCTATGCACCACAAATCTGGAACAAACTTCCAGAAAACTGTAAAACAGCTGAAACACTGACTTCCTTTAAATCCAGACTAAAACCCACCAGGTTAGAGTTGAATTTGAAACGTAATCAATAATCAATTTAATGAAGGAACTCGACTTAATGTCATGTTTTGATTGTTGATCTATGTTGCATGACTTTGTGTTTTTATGATGTACAGCTCTTTGAAATGCCTTGCTGCTGAAATGTGCTGTACAAATCAAATTTGATTGATTGATTGATTGATTGATTGATTGATTGATTGATTGATTGATTGATTGATTGATTGATTGATTGATTGATTGATTGATTGATTGATTGATTGATTGATTGATTGATTGATAACATTGCTGTCCGATGAAATCTGGTCATTTAGGACAAGATGAGTGAAACAGTGTTTCATGTTAGCTTTGGGTCCTAATACTTTGCTAATACTTTGCTAATACTTTGCTAGTACTTTGCTAATACTTTGCTAATACTTTGCTAATACTTTGCTAGTACTTTGCTAATACTTTGCTAATATGAAATCAAAGTCACTTTTTGTCCTGCCCTTTAATCCTCATCAGCACGAATGAAATATGGATTCATTTATTGCTTTATTTGCAATATTTTTTTCAGTGCATCAGTACTAAGCTTCACAGTCTTTTTAAAAAGATGAATTTGGTTTGCAAGATAAACAATCATAATACTTAAATACTGATGCCATTATTCAGGGATCATTTACAATCAAACTTCTGACTTCTGTGGGTTTTTTTCTGGCGTTTCTTTTGAATTATTTGGCTACTTTTTTCTCAGTCGCTTTGTTCTTCTGTCCCCATTTCTACTTTTGTTTTCTGTCTTTTCCTTCCTGCATCTTGTTCTACCAACGAGATGCAGTGAAAGTGTAGAACTGAATCTTGTCCAGTCTCTTGCCTTTGATCATAATTACCGTTTGTGGTTCTTTGAGTCACTTTTGACTCGTCGGCCGCTGAGTCACACATTGGGACGACTTCCCGTTCTCGTTTCTTTCATTTGAACTTTTTCTTTGGTGCGTTCTCAGAACAGAAGTGAAATTCTCAAAACTACTTCTCCACTGTTCCAGTCCTTGTGCCTCTTGGTCTCTTGCCGTTCCTCTGAGCAAGTTGCAAACGCTTTGGAGCAACCTGAGTGAAGCTCCACTTTCGTCAAATCAAACCAAATTGGTGTCAAACATTTAGATGAATTTTTCTCAGCATGAAGATGGAAATGGTAATGCAACATAACTCCTACAGTTTTACTTAGTAAGATGTTGTGTTTTTGAAGTGCACAACTTTAGAATAATTTCACAGGATTTGATCCCAAATATTTCTACTTGTCCTAAAACATTTCTTATTTGAGACTTTTTGTTCCCTCTTATTTTCCAGCAGCTCCTGTTGACCCCGCCCTCCTCCGCGCCCCATTGGCTGACAGCTTAGCCTCCAAACAGACCAGTGAATCCCATTGGCTGCCGAGAAAACAGATGAATTCTCCCCCTGCTGTCTTCTCACCTGCAGCGTGTGTGTGTGCGCACACACACACACACGCACACGCACACACGCATGTTTGCGCAGTTATCTTTCCATTGACTTCCATTCATTTCTACAGCCTAAACCTTTACCCTACCCATTACATACCCAACCCTATCCAAAACTCAATTCACACCTTAGTCCTAAATCTGACCTCTGACCCAAAAACAGCGTTTCCCCTTTGGGGACCAGGCTTCGGTCCCCACAAGGAGCAGTGGGTCCCCACAACGTAGTATATGTCAGGAAAACGGTCCCCACAAGGTATTAGAAACAAACGCGCCAATGCGGGGGTTTCCTGGAAGAGCACCTGTCTTCCTGGCCGTGCGAAGCCAACAGGTGGTCTGACTGACAGGCCACCTGGGCTAGCATGACTCTTTGTTCATGCTAGCTGCTAACTATTCCCATTTGTCCACTTCAACAATGCAAAATGCTCAGAAAATGAAATAAAAATAAAACTATTACTGCTGGTATTTATGGTATTGTTGTCCCATTATTTCATATTTCTGCCTTCTACACATTTAGCCTTTTTTGTCACTTTATGGTTGAAAGCAAATCAATCTTTGGTTCCTGTAGTTTTCTCTTTAATGCAGAGCCAGGCAGGAGGAAGTTTCTCTGATTGGCTGATTTATACATTTATTTCTTCCATGTTACTGATATTTATAGTAATTGTTGGCTGGTGAGGACGTACATGATCGTCTTCAGATATTTGATGTTGTCCCTGATTTCTATAACTTTGATTGTATCTCTGTTACTTTTATGTATTTTTTTCTTTTTTACATTTCTTAGTGATGTTAATAAACCTGAATGTGAAATATAGCAGCAGTGACCCAAAGCATGCTAAACTATGCAGATACTCCGTCTACGCTAGTGAAGATTTACTCACATCGGCATGCTAGTAGCTGGAAACTTAACGCTTTTATGAAGAATTCATATAAAACTGGAAGTGAATAGAAATATGATTTTTGCTGACGGCAGCAGGCACTGCGCAACATATGAGCTGGTCAATAAATCCTGGCAGATTATTTCACTTAAAACATAGAAAAAATGTTTTAGGTGAATTGAAATAATCCGCTAGTGGAACCATAACTGTTTATTAATATTAGATATTTGCTCTGAAAACTGGAATAAAATAAAATACTTGGTGAGATTTTGTGTTTTTGCAGTGAAGGCCAAAGACTAAAATAAGTTTTAGATGAGTTTAAAAATAGTTTTTAAATGTATTTTTATGAATTAATAATATTTTTCTAGAAAGCCTGCAGCCTGATGGGCCCCTGCAGCCTGATGGGGCCCTGCAGCCTGATTGGGCCCTGCAGCCTGATGGGCTCCTGCAGCCTGTTGGGGCCCTGCAGCCTAATGGGGCCCTGCAGCCTAATGGGGCCCTGCAGCCTAATGGGGCCCTGCAGCCTGATTGGGCCCTGCAGCCTGATGGGCTCCTGCAGCCTGTTGGGGCCCTGCAGCCTAATGGGGCCCTGCAGCCTAATGGGGCCCTGCAGCCTAATGGGGCCCTGCAGCCTGAGGGGGCCCTGCAGCCTGATTGGGCCCTGCAGCCTGATGGGCTCCTGCAGCCTGTTGGGGCCCTGCAGCCTGATGGGGCCCCTGCAGCCTGATGGGGCCCTGCAGTCTGATTGGGACCTGCTGCCTGATGGGCCCCTGCAGCCTGATGGGGCCCTACAGATGGAGCGCTGGCTGTGAATCGCTGCAGCTTCTTTTGGCGCTGACTGAAGATCTGCTGCCCACATTTGGGGCAATAAAAGTTGTTTTATTAAAGCCGCAGGAATTCAGACTCAGAGTCACGTTTGCGTCTGCAGGAGGGAGAAACGCTCTCAGCTTCTAAAAACAGATTTATGAATCTGCTCCGTCTGTCAGGACGTTTCCAGGCGACGCTCCTGTAATCCAGCGATCAGACGAAGCAGAAACCTGTGACTCCATCCCAACATGATGAGTCCTGAATCAGCAGTCACTCAAATCTCACCAAGGTTTTATTTTATTCTAGTTTCTAGAGCAAATATCTTAGGTCACTTGGAATACAACAAAAATAACTTAATTATTGTTTTCAGTCAATAATCCCTTCATATTAATAGAAAATGCTGATTATTTCATTATTTCACTCGTAACAAAACATTTTTTCTGTGTTTTAAGTGAAACTAGCTGTAGCAGCTGCTCAGCACTTGAATTAATCAGCCAGTCTCGACGGGTAAATTCAGCGTTTTACTTATTTATTTTTTTATTCTTTGATGATCCATCATGATCATCACAGTCACTTCAGTCACTGTGAAAACTAAAACATATACAAATATTAGAATACAAAACATAAACTTACAATACAAACAACAAAACAAAGCGTACCTCGCTGCTTTCACTAAGAGTTTGTTTCTTCGTGTTTTGACAGTTCAAGTCACTAATGGCACAATGATTTTAAAGGGCCTGCCCTCATTATCTACGGCAGCCCGTGAGGTACATTAAAAAAAAGACCAAAACATTACAAAGTGTAAATACCATTAAACAAAACTAAATATAAACCACCAACAATGCAAATCAAAACAGACAAACATCCATAAACAATCTGCGACATTCTTAATTTAAAAAATTCACTTTGAATAATTTACTTTAAATAGTCTACAAATATAAATGATTTGGGCAATTTTTTTAAATAGCTCACTATCCATTACACCAGTAGCTTTTAAAACATTTAAATATTAAGGATTTATTGACTAAAATAATCTCCTAAATCTTACTGAAAAGTTGCTTTTAAGTAATTTATTTTTCTTTTCTAGTGAACTATAGTTGCACTAAAATGTGGCAACATTTTATTTTGCAGTGTTTAATTTTCCAGAGTCTCTAAAAATCCTCAAAAGTCGACCAAATGTTCCTGATGAAACCTGAATATGGACAGAATTACATAATTATTTCCCGCCTTAAATATTTAGTCTGTTTCTACTTGATTTTAAACCCGGAGGAGCCGGAACAAGCGGCTGGCGAGGGAAGTCTGGAAATCCCTTCTTAGGCTGCTGACCCCGCGACCCGACCCCGGATAAACGGAAGAAAATGGATGGATGGATTTATTTTTTATATTATCCAAATATTATAATATAATAATATTGATTTTACAAAAACCAGATTCATTTATCAAATATATTCTTCAAAAAGTATTTATTCTGTATCTTTATTGATTTTGAGAGTTTATTTAATGAATAAAATGAATTGTTAAGCAAACTGAGTGAAATTACTTGAAGTGTTTTAACACATTAAAGGCAAAAACATTTTAAATGCTGCAGCCTTTAGAAACGGAGAGAAACGCCGACCGAATCGTAATGATCAACTTCAACCGTCTGAGTCCTTCCACCAATCAGAAGCCTTGCTGTGATCCAGTCCAACCAATCAGAACCAATAAGGCATTAAAGTGAGAACCACAAACTGCTCCTCTGTTGGGGATTGGGATGGGGTCAAAGGTCAATGCTCTGCCACTCAATAGCTCAGAAGAAGAACAGGAATCGTTTTTGTCCTGGGAAATCTTCAAAGTTACCTTTGACCTGTGAGGGATTCAGCCCCACCTCCATCATCTTCTGAACACCATCTGAAGATGGTGTTCTTCAGATGGTGAAGAACACCATCTTCACCATCTTCAGATGGGTGAAAGGCTTTAGGGGCCTTTCACCCCCTAAAGCCCCTAAAGCCCCTAAAGCCCCTCAGACCCCCCCTTAAAATTAAAGCGACTCCATAGATTCATCCAGACTCGTTTTTCAAATTAGTTTTCTACCAGAGAAAATCATGAAACTTGACCCTCGAGATGGGAGGGAACTAGTGACGTTCAGTTACCTTAGTTACCTTAAAGTCACCTATGACCTTCCTAGAACAGGTTCGGGTCGGTCTATGGCCTAATCAAGACTTGGCCATTAAGCATTCTTTAGTGGGAAATCAGATTTCAGTCTGATCAGTTTTGACTGTTGAGCTGTTTTAGGGCCGCTGTCACTTTAAATCCAATAGGCTGCATCTGGCCACGCCCCCAATTACAGCTGGCCACGCCCACAACTAATGATGGCCACGTCAATGATGTGCAATTATATTGAAAAGCAGAAGTGGAACCTCCTGCACAACTGCTAGGTGAAGGGCTGGGCTTCATTGGGTTGCTAGGTAACAGGCTGGGCTTCATTGGGTTGCTAGGTAACGGCGCAGTGCCGTCTGTTTTGACGTCATGGCCGGATGGTTTTCAGCTCTTTTGGTTTTTAGAAGCAGAAACACAAAATGGAAGAAGCAAAATTATGCAAAATGTAAATTTTTTCCAATACTTAAGTTACTTTAAGTAACTTTTAAAAAACTACGCCTTTAGGAGTAATTTCACTGCACTGTACATTTTGCTTGAGTAATATTTTTATAAAAACTGCTACTAGTAAAATTTCTGAATACTCTGTGACTGAATGAGGAAAAGAGAAAAATGAAAAATATTTAATTAAGTTTCAACTTAATTAAATATAATTCTGATGGCTGGGTCTGGTCTGAGAGGAAGCAGCAGGAATGACAACCTGGTTACCATGGAGATTAATTAACTCCTCAGACTGAGTGATGAAGAGGAGGAGGATGAAGATGAACCTGTGGAAACTGTATCAGGATCTTTTATAGATTAAAAACTGTGCAATTCAAAAAGGAAGTTTGTTTCTGACAGGAAGTGAGGCGATAAAACAATTTGATCAATTCTGAAATTAATTATTCATCTTTTATTATATTTATTTTAGAACCTTCTTAACAATTGGAGCAGAAATCCTTTTTTAAGCAGCGCAGCAGTAAAATCCTTCCAGTCAGCAGAAACGTGTTGGCCAGATTAAGAGATTATTTTAATATGAACAATTTCAGGATTAATTAACCAGAACAGCAACAGAAGCTGATTTTATTCCTCCTCCTTTTTGCTAAATATTGCTTCGACCCAAACGTCTTCAGCTGGAAATCACCGGGCTGTCAGGCGCAGAAACACGCACACACACACACAGAGAAACGCGGCGAGCCGACCGTCAGGTGTGTGTTTCCCATCAGCATGGACTCTGGCCATAAGTACGGCAGAGGTGGAGTCAGCCTGTGGGATTTTGTTTCATGTTCAGCTCTAATAAATTAGAAAATGCGGCCCGATGAAAGAACTATTAAGCAGATATTAAACTGTTTTATAATTGTTTTTATGATCTGATGTAATTTTTTTATTGTCATGTTTTTATTATCTGTAAGTGGAAAATGATCATAATTAATTAAACCTTTGTTATTCTGTAATATTCTAAATTATGAACAGGTTTATATTTCTTCCAGCAGATTAACAGAAAAATCTGTTTAATTTTTAACCAGGATTGAGCGGTTTTTTCTCGCTTCACTTCAAACGGAGAAACAGAAACTGAAGCAGCAGCAGCTCCTCCCATTCAAGGTGCGATGGTGAAAATTCACGTTTTGTACATGTTTGGATTTCTGCTGCTTCTAAAAACAAACCAAGAACTTAAAAAACTCCCAGCCGATTTCTGGCAACAGGTTCATTTTCTTTAGTTTCTGGAAAACGAGAAGTTTTCAATTGTTTTCACCCAATCAGAGCCCAGTCCGTTGCCCAGCAACCCCAGCTGAGCTCCAGCGTCTGGTCAGCCTGTTTTCCTGCTGTATAATGGCTGCTGAAAAAGAGTTTTGTTTTAGGCGAACCAGAACCCAGCATTCTACTTGGTTGTGCAGGAGGCACCACTAATGTTTTTCAATGTATTTGTCCATCTGTTTGCATTTCCAGGTGTGAGTGTGAACATTTGCTGGGGGCGTGGCTTTAAAGTGACATCCATCCATCCATCCATCCATTTTCTGTTCACCCTTGTCCCTAATGGGGTCAGGAGGGTTGCTGGTGCCTATCTCCAGCTACGTTCCGGGCGAGAGGCGGGGTACACCCTGGACAGGTCGCCAGTCTGTCGCAGGGCAACACAGAGACATACAGGACAAACAACCATGCACACACACACTCACACCTAGGGAGAATTTAGAGAAACCAATTAACCTGACAGTCATGTTTTTGGACTGTGGGAGGAAGCCGGAGTACCCGGAGAGAACCCACGCATGTGAGAACATGCAAACTCCATGCAGAAAGACCCTGGCCGGGAATCGAACCCAGGACCTTCTTGCTGCAAGGCAACAGTGCTACCAACTGCGCCACTGTGCAGCCCCTTTAAAGTGACAGAGACCCTAAAACAGTCCACCAGGCAGAACTGATCAGACTGGAATCTGATGATGTAAGAATGATTTAGTGTAAACATATCATGAACATGTTTTTTATAGGCCATGGTCCCTTTAAACTGTTCTACAAAGCATGACAGGTTAGAAAAGTTGAATCTTTGAAAGATTAATTAATCAGAAGATGGACCCCTCATCCTGCTGAGTCAGGAGTTTGACTTTGGTTTCAAGCGCTAACGGCTAGCAGCTAATGGCTAGCAGCTAACGGCTAGCAGCTAACAGTATAAATAGAGGAAATAAAGGATTGAAGGGACAGTAAGCATGCATGAGTATGTACAAACAATTTATTTACAAGATAAAGAAATAAGAAAGGCAGGTTAGAAATTGCTGGGCAGTTAGATAACAAGTGTTTGTGTTTGTTCTCCTGAGAAGGAAAATCTCCTCATTGGTTGTTTCAAACCTGCTAATTCAGGTCAGGAAAAGTCGTCCAATAGGGGCTTAGACAAAGTTTCTCGACGTTCCCAACCAGAAGCAGTCAGAGCCACAGGATCGAGAAGGTCAGGAGTTAAAATCCAACCGGATGAATCGTCGCCTCCTGGATTATTGGTTTCATCTGGGCTGCATGAAGCTGACGGACTCCATGAAATGCTCCTGCAGCTGTTGGCCCATAAATGGCGTCTGCAGCAGCAGTGAGGCTTTCTGAGTCATTCATGGTTTACAGAATGAAGCTGCATGAAGATCAGTACTCAGAGTGTAAAATGAGTTTCAGTCATCAGATCAATCTCAAATCTCCTTTTGACATTCAGAAAGTCCTCGTGACTAAAAGTGTTGCCGCCTCGCTGCGACCTACAGCAGCTCTTCCTGCCCAGCGCCACTTCTTCATTCGAACCGTTGAAGCATCAAGTCAGATGTTGCAGGGGATTTCTCATGACTGCATTTGTTTTTCCAGTCAGGGCGACACAAAGACAGGGACCTCCCCTCATCTGCATGACCCCTACGACCTCCTGCTGCAGAGAAACCAGCTGCTGCAGCCTGACCTGCAACAGCAGCGCTGCGTCTGATCGTCTGGAGCTTCACGTCTAAAGCTGCGTACGCACAAAAATGTGCGGCGCCATATTTTACGCACAAATCAGCCTGTATGAAAATGAACTTTGCGTCAAAGTTTGCGTAAATATACACAAACTTTTACCCTGCAGTGAAAATGTGCAGCAGCAACACAAACTTTATCTGTGGACAATAATAAACTAGAAAGAGTCAAAACTCACATAAATCCACTGAAACCTGATTCAGTTATTTAGAGCAGGAAGCATCAAACCCCATGATTTTATGATTTTAATATTTTAGTGTTTAAACTGAACCGATTTATCCTCAGACAATAACCCAACACAAAATAAAGAAAATAGAAATAAAGGATGTGAAAACCTCAGTGTAAATAATCATGTTGCTCAGTTTGCGTCTCATAAAGATGAAACTCATCGTCTGAATGCATCTGTTTATTCTCACTAAAGAGAAACCAGGGCTGATCAAACAGTTTGATTATTGAAGGTGATCAGGTGTGGAGACAATCCCAGGTATATCAGTAGCTGCATCAAGGTGAGCCGCTACCTGAGGAGCTTTGGCTCTGATGGAGAACATGGAGCCATTGATCAGAGATCAGATTGATCTGCTGGTTTATGAGCGTTTAGATTCATCCAGACTGATCATCCTGGAGCTCTGAGCAGAACTTAAAGCAGGTACCGGTACCGGTACCGGTCCAGCTGCAGCCGTCCTCCAGTGGAGCCGCCCGCTTTGTGAATATGGACAGAAATCATCTCTGCTCTGTAAATGTAGCTTCTGCTCATGATTCCTTGATTCAGAATAAACATTTAAATCCCGGCTGAACGCTCCGCTGCTCCAGCAGCATCTGCTCTGCACATCTTTAGGATTTATTTGGACTTTTGTCCTTTAAAATGTAAGTTTTATTTCTGACCTTATGTGCCCTGAACGCAGAGTTGAAATAAAATATATAATTATTATCATAGACACTTATTCTGCTACAAACAAGGTCGTCGCCATGGTTACGGCTTCATGTGGCGGCAGACATCCAGGTATTTATACTAACTTACATTAATATGTATTTATGGAGGCGACAGGCGGACCAGCAGCTGCTCTGTAGAAAGCCGTGCACAGCCACGTGCGCGCGCACGGCTTTCTACACCCAGAGTTTCTTTTGCGCCGCACTTTTCTAAATTTTAGTGTGAAAACTGCGACCTCTTTTACACCTGAGGCCCCGGATCTCCAGATGTGTTGCTGATTCTGGTCTAGAGCAACTTTCTGTCTTTTCTGCCTGAAATCTCCAGGTTCTGTTTAAACACTTTTCCAGATTTTGTCTGGAAACAGAACATCATGTGTCGCTACAGTACGGCGAAACTTTAGGAAATAGTAGTAAAGATTTCATTTTACACTGCAAAAACACTAAATCTTACCAAATATTTACCTTCTACTGCAAATACTTTATTACACTTAAAATGAGACAAAACTGATTTGTAAGCAACTTCCATCCATCATCCAGCGTCTCAGTTTTAAAGCCTGGCTTTCTTTGGTCCAATACTGATAACTAGCACAATATTTACTGCTCATGAATTTAATATCCAACAATCCACATTCAGTTTGGAAGTAGGTTACTTTAATTTTTTTCTATCAGTTTTAGATACTGAAATGTTTCTCTCCACCAGCAACAGTAACAGGCAACATGCAAAATGTAAATAAAGCAATCCAGACGTCTCAAAATGCTATGTAGTTGCATTTTATTCAAGCTGCAGTTTATAACTTTAATAAAAAATATGTTTTCTCCATATTTGTTAAAGCTGTCACCATGTCATCACAGTTTGTTATGAGACAGATAATCTGTGAAAACAATCAATCTCCTCCACCTGAACTGCTATTGCAACGTCCGACCAAAACGACCAATCAGAACCAGGAGGAGGTTCTGATTGGTGCTAAAAAAAACATAAATAAATAGTGGAGGGGCCCCTGTTGGTCAGGGGCCCTTGGAATCGTCATAACTTCCCCCCCGCCATACGGCGCCCTGTGTCACAAAGCTGGATCAGAGATCCATCACTGATCAATACTTTACTTCAGTTATTGATTGAAATAAAGAGCTTTTCTTGCTATCCAGGTGAATTTGGATTAAAGGGGCAGTCTGCACTTTGCTCCTCCCAGATTTACGTCACTTCCTGTCTTCTTTACCTGATTAGCATCCAGACAGGCTGACCTTCCTGTGTGTTTGTGGGGCAGTTTCCATACTTAAAAACTGTTAAATTACGTCACATTTCTTCTATTTTTCTACTTTCATTTCAGTGTTTGATAAAACTCGGAGCTACAGAAACCGGAGCCAGATGCTGACTCACTGTTTCCTGGCGCTCCGGTCCAGCCGACCCGCCTGACCCGGGTCAGCTGCTCCTCCGCTCCGATGTAACGGCAGCAGGCCGTGACGCAGACAGGAAACGCACACCGTCCGCCTCGGGGGACGCCATCGGATCCGGTAACGGCCTCCAGATGAGGGAACCGCCGGCTAACCGGCTGCTGAGTCATGATGCTCGATTCCACATGCAGGAGAACAGAGGATGATGAGGATGATGAGGAAGATGAACGGGAGCAGCTGCGGCCCGCATTCTGACACAGGCAGGCGGTTCCGACCCTCTGCACTGTAAAAACACAAATCCTACCCAGAGTTTCCAGAGAAACAATCCTGATAGTTTCTGCAGCAACATTTAGCAGCTTGTTCCCAGTAAATAATCGTTTAATATTGATTTAAAAAATAAATAACTAGTTCACTGGCAGATTTTCTGGCTACAAGCGAAATAATCTGACAGTGAAACTAGAACTTTTTAAATCTGTATTAAGAAATTACTGACTTCAGATTAAGATTTGTTGTTTTTGCAGTTTGAATCAGAGAATCAAACTAAAGACTGAGAGTCGCTGCATGTTCTCTCTGGGTTCTCCGACTTCCTGCCTCCAAACCAAAGCTGCTGGGTTACCTGGTCATTAAAGGTGTGTGTGTGTGGGTGTGTGTCCTGACTGGCGACCTGTCCACGTGACCTCGCCCCACCAGGTGATGTCATTAAATTGCCATGGAAACGCCTTTGGCCTCATGTGACCAACAGGATGACGGCCTGATTCTTAACGACTTCCTGCACATACAAACTCATTCACATTAGATTTTAATACATTTTATTTAATGCCACACATGTAAAATTGTGTTTATTTGACATTAGCGGAATATCAAAGTTTTGCTCACAACAGAAACGCAGCGAGTGACAGACTAAAACTCAAAAAACTCAAAGTTCCTGGTTCTGAGCGGATTCTGTTTCTGTGAAGGTTCTGCTGCAGATTTCAGGTGAATGAAATCAGACCGAGCCGGGCTGAAGTCATGGCATATTTCTGTTTTATTGTGGCCTGCAAGCCAAAACGCCTGCAAGAGGCGTTTTTGAAGCCTCTCATTATTTCCCCTTTGGGAAAACAAAGAAAATTCAAATCTTCTGTTTCTCTCATTCTGTCTCCGTTCTCCTCTCCTTTACTTTATCTCTCGTCTTTCCGTCTCTTGTGTCCCGTGTGATGTGGTGGATCAGAACGAGTGAGTCAGACTATCTGGGTCGCTCAGCCAAACAGTCGGCTACTGTATGACGCCCACGCTCTGGTGTTTAAGTTGGCGTGCTGCACAGCGCTCCACCCTGATGTAACAATATCAGATATTTAACCCGGCTGCTGGAAAAGGTTTTCTTCTTTTGTGGAGAGCAGCAGCTGTACGCCGCCGCAGGGAACGAAAGGAAAGTTAATCCACAGATAAAGTTTCTCTACAAACAGTTAGTCAGCAGGCGAACCTGGAGCAGACTGACCAAAAACACTTTTACACACATTTCACCGTTTACATGCTGCCAACGTCTCCTGGCTCAAGTTTACATAATAACGTCTGAAATGGAAAACATTTTTATTTCTCTGAAAAAAACAAGTTTATTTTAATTATAACATTGTTTTATGTCTTCTCTCTGACCCAAATACATTTGAAATGAATGTGATTTCTGGGGAAAATCAATGTCTGCACCAGAAAGCCACTTCATCATAAGAACAGGAACGCCTTATTTTACGGTGACATTTTTTCATAATCTAGACAAGAATCACTGGATTCATACTTCTGAATTTTCCTCCTGATGGTCCGTCGACCCGGTTCTACTGGAACCAGAACATCTGCTCCACCTCCAGCTGCTGTGGTTCACTGAGTCAAACCAACCTGTTCCCCTCCTGACCTGTGGGGGCGCTGCACCAAGAACCACTGAAGGAAACGACACAACAACCTCTGAAGACACTGAGAGCAACTTCCTTCTTCACCAGATGGAAACAAGATGGAGGCGTCAGATTTTAGTGTTGGAGGATTTCCGTTTAGTCTTTGGCTAAAGACCAGGAGCCATTTCTGCTGCTAGCGCTAGGCTAGCATGTTAGCTTTGGCTGTATTTACCCAGAATGCCCTGTGCTGCAGTTCACTTCCTGCTTTTGGAGCGGTCTCTGTTCCGCTTAGCGTTCACATTTAAACTGAACCAGAGTTCAGTTCAACCGAACCCAGACCGAGGTTTGGAGGACCAGAGGTCAGAGGTTGATTAACATCTACAACTCACCAACCCACCTGGACTTTGACTAAACAGACGATCCGGAGTCGGGTTAAGGCGGATCGGAGTCGGGTTAAGGCGGACCGGAGTCGGGTTAAGGCGGACCGGAGTCGGGTTAAGGCGGACCGGAGTCGGGTTAAGGCGAACTGGACAATGCAGTCAAAGACTGCTTTCACACTGCAGCCTGAAGTGAACCAATTCTGATTTTTTGTCAAATCGGATTTTTTTGCCGTGGCCGTTCACACTTCCAAATAAATGCGACCCGGGCCTGTTCTGCAGCGTGAACGGGCAAACGACCTGAAAGTGTCCCGATTGCCCAGTAGAGGGCGGAACAACGTCAGCGTTCTCAGTGTTCTGCCAACTGCCATAAAACGGTATGGTTAGAGTTGGGGTTGTTTTTCTTCCCGCTTGCTCGTATCAGGGCGCAGAATAGTGAGGTTTGTTGAGTATCAGTGACCTTCAGTTCGGATAAATGCGACCTGGACGTCAGGTCGCATTTGAATCGGATACGTATCGGATATGGGTCGCGTTGGAAAGAATCCGACCTGGGCTGTCCAAACTGTCATGAAAAGATTGGAAACAGGTCACATTATATAAAAAAAACAGTCACTGCAAAATGAGCTTCTGTTGGTCGACCGTCTCCTGATTTGTCAGCATGTGGACTGACTGGAAATCAATCAGAATCCCAAAGATTTCAGTTGTGATCAACGTATTTAATCTAACTTCTATGAACTTCTTGCAAAGTTTGTTTGGTTTTGGTCCACAACTTGACCTGTTCAGTGAGATGAACATGGAAAAATGTTTTATAGTGAGTAAAAAAAACATCTGTCAGTTGGTCTGGTTCTTTTTATCAATACTCAAGCAGTATTTGCTGAAATCAAGCTCCTTTATCTTTCTGAAAAGTTACTTTTGAGTTATTTAGTTTTGTCTTATTTTAAGTTTAACAAGATATATGCACAAGAAACTAAACATAAATACTTGATAAGGTTTTGTGTTTTTACAGTGCAGCTAGATGAAAAGAACAGACTGAACGTTGTGGACAGTTCTTGGTAGCAAACCTTCATCCTCTGCCTCACCTTTCATAAAAAAATCCTAATCTGAGTTTTATCTGTAACTGGACTCGCGTCACATCCCACAGCCACTCACCTTGACCTACACACCTGTAAACACACACCTGACGCACTTTTAAAGGTGCAGTAACTTTAAAGAACAAACATGAAACGATCTGACTTCCAGCGTTTTCGTTTGCTCAAACTGATTTAATCTGAAGAAAACACCTGGATGAAATGAAATACTGTCTCATGCACACAGGTTTTCGCAAACGACCTGATTACCTGAGTCGGGTGTGTTGGCTGGACTGTGGACACTGATGCAGATATGCAGCAGCGGCTCCAGGCTCCTCTGAACAACCAATATCTTCCTGAGCAGATAAAGATTCATTTACAGAACAGATTCCTCACACTTTGAACCCAGGAGAACGGTTTGCAGATCTCTATTACCTGGGAGTGGAGAGGAGCAATAAGTGGCACCTGAGCCACACTTTTGCAACTCCTGGCCTAGTTCATACATCCAGATTTTTATTCCAATTTTCGTCTTGCTTTCCCCTCCAGGAGAGATTATCAGGATGACTCTGATAATCTCAGATCTTCCTGTTCAGAGTGATCCGGTCCGGTCTTAAACATGGTGGTTATCTTGACCAAGTATCGCAGCGTGTGACACATTGTCCAATGACAAGCAAGAACGCAGCCTGTTCACTGCAAAAACACACAATTGTATCAAGTATTTTTTTGTCTAGTTTTTAGTGCAAATATGGAAATATGCTTGAAATAAGACAAAACTAACTATAGCTATAAACTATAGTTATAATGTGTTTTATAGTTATAATACACATTATAGTTATAATACACGTTATAGTTATAATACACATTATAGTTATAATACACATTATAGTTATAATACACGTTATAGTTATAATACACGTTATAGCCAGTGAAGTTACTTATTTGGGTTTGGAAATAAGCAGACATTAGTCTGACATCCAGTTAGTTTTAGTCAGACTCTCCCTGTCCATCATTTCCCGGATGATCCGTCCCGCTTAATGTCAAGTTAAAATATTACCTCTGAATGACGTCGAGCTTCGCGTTGCGCTCCAGAAAACTGCAAACATTGAGACTAATATGAACAGCGCAATAAACGTGAAAACGGCCAAGAATGAACGAGTCCGTAAAGTTGTGCAACTAAACAGCATTATAATTATTAATATGAAGATAAGTGTCACAAATCTGTGCAGACAGCTGAGTTGTGGAGCCGCAGGAGGAGCGCTGCGCTGCGACAGCAAACACAGGGCCGTAACGCAGAACCTGGAGGCTGGGGCAGGGGGATGGGGGCCTAAAATCCTATTTATAGGTTTCCAGTCAATAGAAACACAGAAACAAACTCAAATTACTAAAGTTTTTTTGTACTGTTGTAACCAGTAAACAATCTCCCCTTCAGTTCAACATTACCAGTGGAGACACATTGTTGATGTTACTTTATAAAATAACTTAGTTAAGTTTTGGCAAAGATCAATGTGATTTTCACAGGAGGCGAAGCGTCGTTGTTAGCAGCTGCTGAAAGTAACTAAAAAGTTACTTTTAATGTAACTTAGTTACTTTCCAAATAAAGTAATCCAAGTTACTTTTTCAATGAGTAATCAGTAATCCAATTAGTTACTTTTTCAAACTATGCTATCACTGATTATAGCTAATATGTGTTAGCTATAAATAGCTAATAGTTTTTTTAAAAAGTTATCCAACTGAACTGCTCATTCCTTTGCAGTATGCCATTTTGATAAATGTACAGTATTTTGTCATTTTTCCCCATTACTGTACAGTATTAAAATGTTTATATTAATACTTTGACTCCAAATGTGTTGATGTTCGTCTGAACATCTCCAATGTGGAACACAAAAGGATATTTACACCAGATATTAAAGTCCTCAAATATATATATATATATATATATAATTAAGTTAGTTGTGGGTTGGTTATAAAGACACTTTATACATTCAGCAATTGAAAAAAACAAACACGAAGTTTTCAAATCTTATATTTCATTTTATTTTCATTTTGAAGAAGGTGCTTTGTCTCCAAATATTCAAAACAAACTACCAAAATAATTTATTTTCAATAAAAAACTTTTACAAATATGTACAATAAAAGGAAAGACCTAACTGCAGCCAGGTGGAGGTAGGTGTGTGAACATTTATGTAGAGGAACAAAAATAAACTCAAATCCCTGCCTTCTGGCTAACACCCGCCGCTGCAGCTGAACATTCCTTTTAACCGAACAGTTCATGACACACAGAAGGCAACTAGTTTTAAATTAACTGGATCTTCAGGACCAACCAACTAGAACCTGCTGAAGCCTGATAAAACCTGACGAGGAGGACCTCTGCGTAGAAAACGTCTTTTCCATCATACAGGGGAAACCGGCCGTCCGGTTCGTCGCTTTAACACAAATGTTGAGTTTGATTCACTGGGTTTCTCCTGGAACCGGCCCGACTGGGGCGCCGCAAGACATCCTGAAACATTCAAGTTTCCCTGGGAAGACCGAGCTCCAGTTTGGCGTCCGGAGGGGGAAAAGACAGCAGAGACGGTTCTGTCTGTGTGCGTCTCAGTCTGCGGCGCTGCAGCCCCCCCCCTCCGGCCCGCTGCATTATCTGCGCAGCTGCTCCAGCCGGGCCTTCAGCTCCTCCTGCTTGGCGCGCAGCCGGTCCCTGCGCGACCGCAGCCGCAGGCTCTCGACCTCCAGGCCGTAGATGCAGTCCCGCGCCTTCTTCAGGATCACCACCTTGGACGCCTTGTCGTTGTGCGAAAGCTCCGGCACCTTGTCCCGCAGGCGCAGGAAGCAGTTCTTCAGCTCGTTGCGCCGCTGCCGCTCCATGACGTTGTGAGTCCGCCGCCGCTCCTCCTCGTCCTCCGACGAGCTTCTGGAAGAAGAGGAGGAAGAGGGCGAGCTGGAGCTGCCGGTGGCGTGATGCGTCCGCGACGAGCTGTCACCGCCTCGCCAACGCTTGTGGGTGGACGGTGGCGGCGAGGCGGGGCGCGGAGCTGCGTAGTTGTGCTGCAGCTGGATGGCGCGCTGCTCCTCCTCCGGGTTGAGGCGGCGGGCGGCCGGTGCTGCGGGCGACGGGCTGGACGAGCCCACGGACTCCAGCGACTCCACGTCGATTTCTTCTTCTGTGGGGAAACGGAGCGGAGGACAAACGTTAGCACCAAACGCCGTTGGCTAACTTTTCATGAAAGTTTCAGAAAAAACTAAAATAAATAAAAACTGATCAAAGTGGAGATTAAAAAACAAAAACTTGTTTATGGAGATTTAGGGTCAACAAATAATGCAGCAGCATTTACTCTAACTCCCAACGGACAACTTGTTGCTCAACGTTATTGCAGCTGCAATAAAGTTTATTTATTGATTGATTATTTTGCCAATCTTAATATATTGGCACACAGATTTTTTATTCAAGTCTTTTTTTATGACATAAAGATGCAAATAAGCAAGTTCCTTTTTCAAATAAGAAAAACATTTTATTTCCTAAAATGCAATAAGGTCGTAGTGTTGCTTTGAATTTGAACCCGGTGAAAATAAAACTGCCTCTATGAGTGTTGGCTAAATCAAAATTAGACAAGTTAGTTTATTTATATTAAATGCAAAACATGTACTTTTTGTAGTTTTGGCTTAATTACTTTTCTGAAAACATTTTTTCAGCAATTTGTCTTTATTGAGTCTGTATACTCCAGTTAATTCATCGGTTACTAAAATAGTTCAATTGACCTTCTGGCGCCATGTTTAATTCCCAACAGGAAGTCATGGTTGTTTTGAAGCAAACCGATTGGCTGACCGCTGCACTGCCCCCTGTGGGCTAGGCATGTTATAACACAGCTGACTGGTTGAGATATTCATTTAGAAAGAGCAGCTAGATCTTATTCTGATATGGAATAAAGTTATCCTTCTTCAATAAGTTGTAAAGTCGGGTAGAACCACTGAATCCAAAATTATTTTAACCTGCTGCAGTGAGCAACCAGCCTCCTTTCAGCTGCTAATGATTTCTGCAGGAACAAAATCTGAAAGTATTTTCTGTTAAGTTTCTTGTCCAAATATATCTTAGTTTTGTCTCATTTAAAGTGTAATGACAGCAAGATATGTTTTAGGTAAATAATCCTTCAAGTTTTAAATAAACTGCCAGATTTTTACACTTGTAACTTGGGGTAAATTTCTAATGAGTGAAAAAAATATTTTAATCATTATTCAAGAATAAATGGCACTAAAGAAGCTCCTGTGTCTTGCAGAAAAGTTACTTTAAGGGTAGTTTATTTCAGGCGAAGCTTTAGAAACTACATTGAAGTCCTTGGTGCGACAGTGTGTGTTTTTTCAGTGCAGACAGAAATCCTTGGTTGTATTTTGTGTTTTTGCAGTGTAACGTGTGCAGCTAGCAGCCAGGTCAGACAGGAAGTTGGCCGGACTCACCGGAGTCGCTAGAAGACGTGGAGGTCTCCCCGCCGGCCGAGCCGTAGTCTGACGTGACCTCTGGGGCCACCTGGTCCGGCGCCTGGCGCTGCTCCGGCGCGGCCGCCATCAGGTCGTGGCAGTCCAGCGTGGAGCCCACCAGGTCCTCGAAGATGCTGGTGTCGATGGCGGACAGCAGCGGGCTGGAGCCCAGCACCGACAGCTTCTCATCCAGCTTCTCCGAAATGCAGTGCCACAGGGCGTCGTCGGCCGCCTCGTCCGGGGGCGTCCGGGGGTCGCCGTCGCGCTCGGCGGAGCCGAACAGATCGCAGGTCCAGTTGAGCAGCTGGAGGTCCTGGTCCTCCAGCAGGATGTCAGACATGAAGCTGAGCTGGTCCTCCTTGGACAGCGGCTTGGCCTGGCCCGGTTTCAAAGGGGGGGAGCGCGGCGGCGTGGGGGGGTAGTATGGTGGCGAGGTGGGGTAGTCCATCTCCATCAGGCTCTGCACGTCCTCAAACATGAACGGCTCCGAGTTCAGCCAGTCCGGAGACAAACTGGTCAACATCTTGGGTCCAGAAGCCTGAGAAGAAAATCCAGAAAATAGAGCCGGCCTAGTTAAAGTTCAGCCGCTGTCTCCTACTGAAACCCCCCTGGACCATCTGCGCTTCTTATACCTGTTTACATCACGCTGGCCACGCCCCTTAACTCCCAGCGCCCCCCTCTCTACGCACCATGACGTCACAGAACAGTTGAGGCAAAAACTTTGGGGTTTTTTCCCCCGAAACTTTAAACCAACAAAACCAGAAAAAAACAAAAACAAGAGACTGACGGTTCCGGTTCAGTGAGACCGAACCCAGCGGACCCAAACCAGTTCTACTGGTCCTGAGCGTGGAGTGGGCTTCCCGCTGGGTCGGAACCAGCGGGGAACAAAGCAGCAGCGTGGGCAGTTAAAGCTGCCCGGCACAACTAATGCACTCCATTTTCTACCCAACAATAACAAAAAAAACTGTTTTTGCTCAACTTTAGTTTTTACTGCGGAGCAAAAACATAAAAACTATTTTCTGCAACTTTTTCTTTAAAAAAAATAAATAATAAAAATAAATAATAACAATAACAACTGGTTGTATTGACGTCAAGAGGAGTCGCGTAAATATTAGTTTCCCTTTAAAAGGTCTTGGTGAATGAAGCCTAACGCACATCAGCAGCGGGGCATTTAAACGCTGACGCGCCGCTGCGGAGCCACACGTGAAACCGGCTTTCACGGTCCGGGAGCGTGCAGCCACGCAGCCACGCGTCACGTGCACGGCATGCTGCGTGCTTGAAAACTCACAGAAACTGAATTAAAGACGCATGCAGAATCTTACCGTCGGCAGTTAAAAGGAGGAATTCTCAATGAAGAAAACGGGGGAAACTGAAATTATCCAATAAAATCCACGCGGAGTGGTCGTGCTCTTAAATGTTTCTGCTTAAATGAAACTTTCTGCGTGTAAAATGAAAGTTGGAACACGGCAGCATTGTGTGGAAGTCCGCGAGGGTCCGGTCCTGTGTGTCCTGCGTGTCCCACAGAGGGCCCACGTCTCCTCCTACGCTGCAGCAGCACAACACTGTGGGTGTGGCTGGAAAACGGATATATGTACCGCCGCTACGGTATCCTTCCGCCACGAATGAAAAACCCGCGAAAACTCACAAAACAGCAAAAACGCTGCTAGTGGTGAGCCAAAGTGCCGCCTAAATAACCGCAGCGGGCCCCTTTGCGGATAAAGTCCAGGCGCAGAAGCCGACATTTAGCGCAAAGTGCGTAAAAACGGCCGTGAAGCGGAACTACCGCGGAGGGATATATGGGTCACTCGGTTTCTGAGAAAGTCGTGGCGGCAAAAAGTGAACACGTGGGGCGAAGCTGTGAAGCTGTGTCCATCCAGTCCATCCTGCGTGCGACCATCAGAACCTGTACGGCAGAGCCGCCGCCATATTGAGACAGGCAAAGAAGAAAAGTTATTCTAAACTGGGTTTTTATAATAAAGAGGAATCAAAAGTTTACCTTTAGCTACATGTGATACATTTTATAGTGATTTTAAAACTAATAATGGCAATCAAGAAAGGTGAAAAAGAAAAACATCAGCAAAATACAAATTAAGCCATTCCAGTTCATTTCTACAGAGCCCTCTAGGAGACATGGGGAAAATTTATTTTGTGTTCCCTCGCAATAAGCTTACTGCAATATTTGCTGGTCTATTTGTGTGCAATCACAAATGCATGTTCCTGATGGAGCCATCCTTGAAAACAACATTGAGAAGAGGACATGCCACTGAACATTATGCAATTTAGAGAATCATTAATGTAACCATTATT
The DNA here is from genome assembly GCF_002775205.1 of Xiphophorus maculatus. Classification (NCBI taxonomy): domain Eukaryota; kingdom Metazoa; phylum Chordata; class Actinopteri; order Cyprinodontiformes; family Poeciliidae; genus Xiphophorus; species Xiphophorus maculatus. The sequence goes on from NC_036462.1 coordinate 6,220,870, forward strand.
CTTAACTCTTTGGTGCAAAAAACTGATTGAAAAACCATTTATTCACTGCATGTTTATGTCTGTTAAGGTTGAGATGGAACTGTACATGAAAACGGCCCTTTAAACCATTCAGACCAACACAAAACAGACACAATCAAAACTGTAGATGACTCATTACCCCAATAATAACCCAGAAATAGTCCAAGTGTGGATGCATTTTCATTTCTTTCCTACTTACTGAAAGTTTCTGTTTACATCATAGGTTTGTGGTGCATTTCTATCCTTAAGGAAAAGATATAAAACTTCAGATATTTCACAACAAGATAATAAGATATAGAGGAAAAACATCACAAAAGCCTTATATTAAAGCAGAGAGTACGATGCCCCATAAGAAAGGCTTACAGCAGTGGTTCCCAAAGTGTGGGGCGCGCCCCCTTGGGGAGGCGCAGTGTCATTGCAGGGGGGGTGCAGGAAGTGGTATGGATGAATGGAAAAAGAAAACAGTTACACAAAAGTGTTTTACTGTAAAGATGGTTTGTTGTTTGTTTTGTTGCAACCTGGAGTGTGAAATAAACTTCAGTGGAGTTTGAAAATTAAATATGTGTTTAGGTTTATGTCTGGTTGAACGATGTGTGAGCCCAGTTGATGTTTTTTCCTTTTTGGGGGGATTTTATTGTAATTCATAGGGGGGCCCAGAAAATCTTTGGGAACCACTGGCTTACAATATTCAGTTATGCCCTATAATTGCTCGCGTGATTGCTGTTTAAGAAATGCATTTTGTATTTATAATTTATCACATATTTGGTTTGAAACAGGAGACTATCACAGTTTGAATTAATCTTTTCAAGCAGGGCTCTGCACTGCAAAAACACAAAATCTTACCATGTATTTTTGGTCTACTTTCTAGTCCAAACATCTTAGTCAGGTCAATGATTTCTTAATTTTGATTTAAAAAGTTCTAGTTCTACTAGCAGATTATTTCAACATGGGAAAAAATGTTTCATTATAACTGAAAAATCTGCCAGTTTGAATTAAATCCTTTTAAAATCAATATTATGGAATTATTAATTTAAAACAAGCTCCCTTCTTGCTGAAAAGTTACTTGTAAATTAGTTTTGCCTTCTTTTAGGTGTATTAAGATATTTCCACTGGAAACTAGGCAAAAAACGCATTGCAATATTTTGTGTTTTTGTTTTTTTAGTGTGCTGGATATGTCTTCAAAAATAATGCCACTCCCAATATGGCAGCCATAGCTATAACCGATATACATGTATGTCTCTATGAAGGTGTGCCTGGATCAGGTCTGAAGACCTTAAACTTAAACATTTCCAGGGTTTTTTTGACCTGCTGGAGCTCACAGCCTAACGGGGGTCGGCCATGTTCTCCTCTGATCACTTCCGGTGTGCAAACTGAGCCAGCAGAGCAGCGGAGGGTTACGTAACAGGCAGACCAGCCAACGGGAGTGAGATCAGCCTCTCTTCACGTGAGCTCGATGCTGCCAGTGGAGCCACGTGCACTAAATACTCTGAACATTCACTGATACTCCAGTGAACCGATTCTCACTGTTCATGTGATTCAGTCACAAATCTGAACATAAAGAGCCGTGACGTCATCCACACGCGGAAACCAACGGACTGTTTTCTCCTTTGTGATTCATGAGGGCTGGACACCAAGCAGCTGGGCAGGTGGGCTGCATGGCTGCTGCTGCAGCAGCTGCTGCAGCAGGGTGAACACACACACCCCGTTCAGAGTCAGAGTCTGTCTCTGCGGCCAGCAGCCGCTGATTTAACGGTCACCATGAACCTGCTCTATCAGGTTCATGGAGGAGAAAATAAGTGGAATAAAGCGCCACCTACAGGCAGAGCACGGCACTGCCGCTGAACAGTGAGCTCAACCTGCTGGCAGACTTAATGGCTCTGCCAGGATACATCTGTGGATCATTTCACTGAAAATCTTCTTGTTCCAGCCGAGTCAAAAGTTGATTTATTAAAACAACAACATGACGTTACACCGAGTCCAAATCAAGAAACATCCACAAAAATCTGCTTTTAGGCAATTAGCAAGTTAATGTGGACATGTTTGTTTGGCATGTAGAAAAAAAATGTTTTATTAAACACGGACAGACATAGATATAAATATAAAAACAAGGGAATGCTGCAGAGTGCTGGGAGAATGCAGATTATACTATACTACACGGTTTAGATTATTCTAGTTGATCAGTATTTTTAGAAATTGTGTAGTACTCACTTTTTAGACCAATATCATACTTTTTAGATTACTATGCAGAGAAACTCTTATTGTTGCAACCCAGAATTAGAACCAACTTACAATAAAGAAAAACTACTTCCAGAACACAAACATGTAGCTTTTATTTTTACGTATATTTATCTGAACAGCAGTATCTAGTTTATATACTTTAGATCAACATTAGATTCTTCTTTTCTTCTTTTACTCTTTCCTTTGGTCTGTTATTTTGTCTGTATTTCCTTTTAATTCATGTAAAGCACTTTGAATTGCCTTTATACTGAAAATGTGCTATAGAAATAAAATTACTTTACTTTGTACAGAAAATAAAACATAAAGGACTGTACAGTAAATTTTGTAGTTAATTAGAGCTGAGTAAAATGTATCATGTTTATGAAATGATTTAATTGTATGATGCCATCAAGTTTGATGAAAACACAAAAACTTTCACTAGCACAGATGCTAACGGGAAGGACCTGTGAGAATGCCACTTTGTGCATTTAGGATGCATCAGTCTGTCTCTGACCTCTGACCTCTCAGCTGCTGATGAGCTGCAACTAAAAAGATCAAATTTCCTCCAAGTTTGGATGTTTCCTTAAAAACCTGATTATTAACCATCGATCCGCACCAATAATCAGCTGAGCAATCAGTTTTACCCCCCAGGGGTTTTCATGGCCAAGAGCTGATAACAATAAAATGAAAATAAATGTCTGTCGGTTTTATTCTCTCTGCTGAACAGGCAGGTTGAATATGAGCAAATGAACATGAAGACAAAAACAAAAGTAAATATTAAAAAATAAATGAATTTATGGAGATCAGGGAAAAAACAATTTAAAAAAATGAAAAGTAAAGAATTTTGTGGATCCTTGTCTTTTTTAAAACTTTCAACAGTTTTCTTGTTTCTCCTTAACACGCTTAAATGTTATGTTTTCTTGTGTTTCCCATTTTGGAAATAGGCCAAAAGAAATCATGAAAATTCCCAAAAGACAAA